>NC_034185.2:2295329-2385329 GCF_002021735.2 Oncorhynchus kisutch
AGAGGGGTCACACCCAGGTTACTAGAGGGGTTATATGAGGAGTTACACCCAGGTTATAGAGGGGTCACACCCAGGTTATAGAGGGGTCACACCCGGTTCTAGAGGGGTTATAGAGGAAGTTACACCCAGGTTATTAGCGGGGTCACACCCCGGTTATAGACGGGGTCACCACCCAGGTTATTAGATGGCGGTTCTAGAGGCAGTCTAGAGGAGGTCACACCAGGATTAGACGGGGTCACACCCAGGTTCATAGAGGGGCTCACACCCAGTTATAGGAGGGGTTATAGAGGAGTTACACCCAGGTTATAGAGGGGTTATAGAGGAGTTACACCCAGGTTATAGAGGGGTTATAGAGGAGTTACACCCAGGTTATAGAGGGGTTATAGAGGAGTTACACCCAGGTTATTTTTTTATTTTTTTTATTTTACCTTTATTTAACCAGGTAGGCTAGTTGAGAACACCTTTATTTAACCAGGTAGGCTAGTTGAGAACACCTTTATTTAACCAGGTAGGCAAGTTGAGAACACCTTTATTTAACCAGGTAGGCTAGTTGAGAACACCTTTATTTAACCAGGTAGGCAAGTTAGGAACACCTTTATTTAACCAGGTAGGCTAGTTGAGAACACCTTTATTTAACCAGGTAGGCAAGTGAGAACACCTTTATTTAACCAGGTAGGCAAGTTGAGAACAAGTTCTCATTTACAATTGCGACCCTGGCCAAGATAAAGCAAAGCAGTTCGACAGATACAACGACACAGAGTTACACATGGAGTAAAATAAACATACAAGTCAATCAATGTAGTATAAAACAAGTCTATATACAATGTGAGCAAATGAGGTTGAGAAGGGAGGTAAAGGCAAAAAGGCCATGGTGGCAAAGTAAATACAATATAGCAAGTAAAATACTGGAATGGTAGTTTTGCCAATGGAAGAATGTGCAAAGTAGAAATAAAAATAATGGGGTGCAAAGGAGCAAAAATAAATAAATTAATTAAAATTAAATTACAGTTGGGAAGAGGTAGTTGTTTGGGGCTAAATTATAGTGGTCTATGTACAGGTGCAGTAATCTGTGAGCTGCTCTGACAGTTGGTGCTTAAAGCTAGTGAGGAGATAAGTGTTTCCAGTTTCAGAGATTTTTGTAGTTCGTTCCAGTCATTGGCAGCAGAGAACTGGAAGAAGAGGCGGCCAAAGAAAGAATTGGTTTTGGGGGTGACTAGAGAGATATACCTGCTGGAGCTCGTGCTACAGGTGGGAGATGCTATGGTGACCAGCGAGCTGAGATAAGGGGGGACTTTACCTAGCAGGGTCTTGTAGATGACATGGAGCCAGTGGGTTTGGCGACGAGTATGAAGCGAGGGCCAGCCAACGAGAGCGTACAGGTCGCAATGGTGGGTAGTATATGGGGCTTTTGGTGATAAAACGGATTGCACTGTGATAGACTGCATCCAATTTGTTGAGTAGGGTATTGGAGGCTATTTTGTAAATGACATCGCCAAAGTCGAGGATTGGTAGGATGGTCAGTTTTACAAGGGTATGTTTGGCAGCATGAGTGAAGGATGCTTTGTTGCGAAATAGGAAGCCAATTCTAGATTTAACTTTGGATTGGAGATGTTTGATATGGGTCTGGAAGGAGAGTTTACAGTCTAACCAGACACCTAAGTATTTGTAGTTGTCCACGTATTCTAAGTCAGAGCCGTCCAGAGTAGTGATGTTGGACAGGCGGGTAGGTGCAGGTAGCGATCGGTTGAAGAGCATGCATTTAGTTTTACTTGTATTTAAGAGCAATTGGAGGCCACGGAAGGAGAGTTGTATTGCATTGAAGCTTGCCTGGAGGGTTGTTAACACAGTGTCCAAAGAAGGGCCGGAAGTATACAGAATGGTGTCGTCTGCGTAGAGGTGGATCAGGGACTCACCAGCAGCAAGAGCGACCTCATTGATGTATACAGAGAAGAGAGTCGGGTTATAGAGGGGTCACACCCAGGTTATAGAGGGGTTATAGAGGGGTCACACCCAGGTTATAGAGGAGTTATAGAGCCCTCAGAAAGTATTCATACCCAGGTTATAGAGGGGTCATACCCAGGTTATAGAGGGGTTATAGAGGGGTCACACCCAGGTTATAGAGGGGTTATAGAGGGGTCCACACCCAGGTTATAGAGGGGTTATAGAGCCCTCAGAAAGTATTCACACCCAGGTTATTGAGGGGTCACACCCAGGTTAAAGAGGGGTTATAGAGCCCTCAGAAAGTATTCATACCCAGGTTATAGAGGGGTTATAGAGGGGTCACACCCAGTTATAGAGGGGTTATAGAGCCCTCAGAAAGTATTCATACCCAGGTTATAGAGGGGTCATACCCAGGTTATAGAGGGGTTATAGAGGGGTCACACCCAGGTTATAGAGGGGTTATAGAGCCCTCAGAAAGTATTCATACCCAGGTTATAGAGGGGTCATACCCAGGGTACAGAGGGGTTATAGAGCCATCAGAAAGTATTCACCCCCCCCCCCCCGGGGTACAGAGAGGTTATAGAGGGGTTACAGAGGGGTTACAGAGCCATCAGAAAGTATTCACCCCCCCAGGGTAGATATGGGTTACAGAGCCATCAGAAAGTATTCACCCCCCCCCCCCCCCCAGGGTACAGAGGGGTTATAGAGGGGTTACAGAGCCCTCAGAAAGTATTCACCCCCCCCCCCAGGGTACAGAGAGGTTATAGAGGGGTTATAGAGGGGTTACAGAGCCATCAGAAAGTATTCACCCCCCCCAGGGTAGATATTGGGTTACAGAGCCATCAGAAAGTATTCACCCCCCCCCCTCCCCCCCGGGGTACAGAGAGGTTATAGAGGGTTATAGAGGGGTTACAGAGCCATCAGAAAGTATTCACACCCCCCCCCCAGGGTAGAGATGGGTTACAGAGGGGTTATAGAGGGGTCACACCCAGGTTATAGAGGGTTATAGAGGGGTCACACCCAGGTTATGAGAGGGGTTATAGAGGGGTCACACCCAGGTTATAGAGGGGTTATAGAGGGGTCACACCCAGGTTATAGAGGGGTCACACCCAGGTTATAGAGGGGTTATAGAGGGGTCACACCCAGGTTATAGAGGGGTCACACCCAGGTTATAGAGTGGTCACACCCAGGTTATAGAGGGGGTCACACCCAGGTTATAGACGGGGTCACACTCAGGTTATAGAGGGGTTACACCTAGGTTATAGAGGTGTCATACCCAGGTTATAGAGGGGTCATACCCAGGTTATAGAGGGGTCACACCCAGGTTATAGAGGGGTCACACTCAGGTTATAGAGGAGTTATAGAGCCCTCAGAAAGTATTCACACCCAGGTTATAGAGGGGTCACACCCAGGTTATAGAGGGTCACACCCAGGTTATAGAGGGGTTATAGAGGGGTCACACCCAGGTTATAGAGGTGTTATAGAGCCCTCAGAAAGTATTCACACCCAGGTTTATAGAGGGGTAATAGAGGGGTCACACCCAGGTAGAGGGGTTATAGAGCCCTCAGAAAGTATTCATACCCAGGTTATAGAGGGGTCACACCCAGGTTATAGAGGTGTTACAGAGCCCTCAGAAAGTATTCATACCCAGGTTATAGAGGGGTCACACCCAAGTTATAGAGGGGTCACACCCAGGTTATAGAGGGGTTATAGAGCCCTCAGAAAGTATTCACACCCAGGTTATAGAGGGGGTCACACCCAGGTTATAGAGGGGTCATACCCAGGTTATAGAGGGGGTCACACCAAGGTTATAGAGGGGTTATAGAGCCCTCAGAAAGTATTCACACCCAGGTTATAGAGGGGTCACACCCAGGTTATTGAGGGGTCATACCCAGGTTATAGAGAGGTTATAGAGGGGTCACACCCAGGGTAAAGAGGGGTTATAGAGCCCTCAGCAAGTATTCATACCCAGGTTATAGAGGAGTTATAGAGGGGTCACACCCAGGTTATAGAGGGGTCACACCCAGGTTATAGAGGGGTTACACCCATGTTATAGAGGGGTCACACCCAGGTTATAGAGGGTTACAGAGCCCTCAGAAAGTATTCATACCAAGGTTATAGAGGGGTTATAGAGGGGTCACACCCAGGTTATAGAGGGGTCACACCCAGGTTATAGAGGGGTCACACCCAGGTTATAGAGGGGTTATAGAGGGGGTCACACCCAGGTTATAGAGGGGTATAGAGGGGTCACACCCAGGTTATAGAGGGGTTATAGAGGGGTCACACCCAGGTTATAGAGGGGTTATAGAGGGTCACACCCAGGTTATAGAGGGGTTATAGAGGGGTCACACCCAGGGTATAGAGGGGTTACACCCAGGTTATAGAGGGGTTATAGAGGGTCACACCCAGGTTATAGAAGGGGTTACACCCAGGTTATAGAGGGGTTATAGAGGGGTTATAGAGGGGTCACAACCAGGTTATAGAGGGGTTATAGAGGGGTCACACCCAGGTTATAAGGGTCACACCCAGGTTATAGAGGGGTCACACCCAGGTTATAGAGGGGTCACACCCAGGTTATAGAGGGTCACACCCAGGTTATAGAGGGGTCACACCCAGGTTATAGAGGGGTCACACCCAGGTTATAGAGGGGTCAACACACCATGATTTTAGAAATGTTTACAAATTAATTCAAAATGAAAAGCTGAGTCAATAAATATTGTTTGTTTATGACTTCTATAAGTTTGTTAACAAGTCACATAATAGTTGTATGGAATTGGTAGATGAGTGAAACAAAAAAAGAAGGGGTTATAAGTATTCGGCCCCCTTGAACTTTGTGACCTTTTGCCACATTTCAGGCTTCAAACATAAAGATATAAAACTGTATTTTTTGTGAAGAATCAACAACAAGTGGGACACAATCATGAAAGTGGAATAACATTTATTGGATATTTCAAACTTTTTTTAACAAATCAAAACTGAAAAATTGGGCATGCAAAATTATTCAGCCCCCTTAAGTTAATACTTTGTTAGCGCCACCTTTTGCCTGCGATTACAGCTGTAAGTCGCTTGGGGTATGTCTCTATCAGTTTTGCACATCGGAGAGACTGAAATGTTTACCCATTCATCCTTGCAAAACAGCTCAGAGCTCAGTGAGGTTGGATGGAGAGCATTTGTGAACAGCAGTTTTCAGTTCTTTCCACAGATTCTCGATTGGATTCAGTGTCTGGACTTTGACTTGGCCATTCTAACACCTGGATATGTTTATTTTTGAACCATTCCATTGTAGATTTTGCTTTATGTTTTTGGATCATTGTCTTGTTGGAAGACAAATCTCCGTCCCAGTCTCAGGTCTTTTGCAGACTCCATCAGGTTTTCTTCCAGAATGGTCCTGTATTTGGCTCCATCCATCTTCCCATCAATTTTAACCATCTTCCCTGTCCCTGCTGAAGAAAAGCAGGCCCAAACCATGATGCTGCCACCACCATGTTTGACAGTGGGGATGGTGTGTTCAGGGTGATGTGCTGTGTTGCTTTTACGCCAAACATAACGTTTTGCATTTGTTGCCAAAAAGTTCAATTTTGGTTTCATCTGCCAGAGCACCTTCTTCCACATGTTTGGTGTGTCTCCCAGGTGGCTTGTGGAAACTTTAAACTACACTTTGTATGGATATCTTTAAGACAATGGCTTTCTTCTTGCCACTCTTCATAAAGGCCAGATTTGTGCAATATATGACTGATTGTTGTCCTATGGACAGAGTCTCCCACCTCAGCTGTAGATCTCTGCAGTTCATCCAGAGTGATCATGGGCCTCTTGGCTGCATCTCTGATCAGTCTTCTCCTTGTATGAGCTGAAAGTTTAGAGGGACGGCCAGGTCTTGGTAGATTTGCAGTGGTCTGATACTCCTTCCATTTCAATAGTATCGCTTGCACAGTGGCTCCTTGGGATGTTTAAAGCTTGGAAATCTTTTTGTATCCAAATCCGGCTTTAAAACTTCTTCACAACAGTATCTCGGAACCTGCCTGGTGTGTTCCTTGTTCTTCATGATGCTCTCTGCGCTTTTAAAGGACCTCTGAGACTATCAGCAGTGCAGGTGCATTTATACGGAGACTTGATTACACCACAGGTGGATTGTATTTATCATCATTAGTCATTTAGGTCAACATTGGATCATTCAGAGATCCTCACTGAACTTCTGGAGAGAGTTTGCTGCCACTGAAAGTAAAGGGGCTGAATCATTCAGTTTTTGATTTGTTAAAAAAGTTTGAAATATCCAATAAATGTCGTTCCACTTCATGATTGTGTCCCACTTGTTGTTGATTCTTCACAAAAAAAATACAGTTTTATATCTTTATGTTTGAAGCCTGAAATGTGGCAAAAGGTCGCAAAGTTCAAGGGGGCCGAATACTTTCGCAAGGCACTGTGTATCTTTAAAAACAGTTACAGAGTTTAATGGGCTGAGAGAGAAACTGAGGATGGATCAAACTGAGGATGGATCAACAACATTGTAGTTACTCCACAATACTAACCTAAAATGACAGAGTGAAAAGAAGGAAGCCGGTACAGAACAAAAATATTCTGTTTGCAATAAGTCACTAAAAGAAAACTGGTAAAAATGTGCAAAGAAATGAACTTTGTCCTGAATACAAAGCGTTGCGTTTTCAAGCTTGGTGGCTCCATCTTGTTATGGGTATGATTGTCATCGGCTAGAGAGTTTTTTAGGATGAAAAGAAACGGAATAGAGCAAAGCACAGGCACCAATCCTAGACGAAAACCTGGTTCAGTCTATTTCCACAAGACACTAGGAGACAAATGCACCTTTCAGCAGGAAAATAACCTAAAACACAAGGCCAAATATACACTGGAGTTGCTTAACAAGACTGCATTGAATTGTCCTGAGTGGCCTAATTATGGTTTTGACTTAAATCTACTTAAATCTATGGCAAAACTTGAAAATGGCTGTCTAGCCAATGATCAACAATCAACTTGGCAGAGCCTGAAGAATTTTAAACATGTGCGAATATTGCCCAATCCAGGTTGTGGGAAGCTCTTTTACCAGAAAGACTCACAGCTGTAATCGCTTGCAAAGGTGATTCCCCTCTATAACTTGGGTGTGACCCTATTGACTCAGGGGTGTGAATACTTATGGAAATGTGATCTTTGCTATAGTATATTTCATTTTCAATCATTATAAAACATGATTTCACTTTGTCATTATTGGGTATTGTGGTAGATGGGTGATAATTGTTATTTATTTCTTAGATTTTGAATGCAAGAATGAGTCGAGGAATATGAATACATTCTGAAGGCACTGTAACTGGACCCCAAAGAGTAGCTGCTGCCTTGGCAGGAACTAATGGGGATCCATAATAAACCCCCAGGAAGAGTAGCTGCTGCCTTGGCAGGAACTAATGGGGATCCATAATAAACCCCAGGAAGAGTAGCTGCTGCCTTGGCAGGAACTAATGGGGGATCCATAATAAACCCAGGAAGAGTAGCTGCTGCCTTGGCAGGAACTAATGAACTAATGGGGATCCATAATAAACACCAGGAAGATTAGCTGCTGCCTTGGCAGGAACTAATGAACTAATGGGGATCCATAATAAACACCAGGAAGATTAGCTGCTGCCTTGGCAGGAACTAATGGGGATCCATAATAAACCCCAGGGAAGAGTAGCTTCCTCTTTAGTGGGTAAAGAGGGGTATAGTGGTTTAGAGGGTATAGTGGGTATTAGACAGGGTATAGAGGTTATAGTGCGTATAGTGAGTAAATAGGGTATAGATGGTATAGAGGCTATATAGTGTATAGTGGGGTATAGTGGGGCATAGAGGGTATAGAGGCTATATGGTGTATAGGGGGTATAGAAGGATATAGTGGGTATATAGGAGTATAGTGGGCATAGTGTGTGTAGTGGGTATAGAGGTTATATAGTCTATATAGGGTATAGTGAGTAAAGAGGGTATAGAGGCTGTATAGTGGGGTATAGAAGGATAGTGGGTTTAGAGGGGTATAGAGGTTATGTAGGCTATATAGGGTATAGTGGGTTTAGTGGGTATAGAGGAGTATAGTGGGGCATAGTGGGGTGTAGTGGGTATAGAGGTTATATAGTCTATATAGGGTATAGTGGGTATATATGGTATCGTCAGTATATAGGCTATAGATGTATAGTGGGTATAGAGGAGTATAGAGGGGTATAGTGGGTATAGAGGGGTATATTGGGTGTATATGCTATTTAGGGTATAGTTGGTATCGTGGGGGTATAGGCTATAGGGGGGTATAGTGGGTATAGAGGGGTATATTGGGTGTATATGCTATTTAGGGTATAGTTGGTATCGTGGGGGTATAGGCTATAGAGGGGTATAGTGGGTATAGAGGGGGTATATTGGGTGTATATGCTATTTAGGGTATAGTTGGTATCGTGGGGGTATAGGCTATAGAGGGGTATAGTGGGTATAGAGGGGTATATTGGGTGTATATGCTATTTAGGGTATAGTTGGTATCGTGGGGGTATAGGCTATAGAGGGGTATAGTGGGTATAGAGGGGTATATTGGGTGTATATGCTATTTAGGGTATAGTTGGTATCGTGGGGGTATAGGCTATAGAGGGGTATAGTGGGTATAGAGGGGTATATGGGTGTATATGCTATTTAGGGTATAGTTGGTATCGTGTGGGGTATAGGCTATAGAGGGGTATAGTGGGTATAGAGGGGTATATTGGGTGTATATGCTATTTAGGGTATAGTTGGTATCGTGGGGGTATAGGCTATAGAGGGGTATAGTGGGTATAGAGGGGTATATTGGGTGTATATGCTATTTAGGGTATAGTTGGTATCGTGGGGGTATAGGCTATAGAGGGGTATAGTGGGTATAGAGGGGGTATATTGGGTGTATATGCTATTTAGGGTATAGTTGGTATCGTGGGGGTATAGGCTATAGAGGGGTATAGTGGGTATAGAGGGGTATATTGGGTGTATATGCTATTTAGGGTATATGGTATCGTGGGGGTATAGGCTATAGAGGGGTATAGTGGGTATAGAGGGGTATATTGGGTGTATATATGCTATTTAGGGTATAGTTGGTATCGTGGGGGTATAGGCTATAGAGGGGTATAGTGGGTATAGAGGGGTATATTGGGTGTATATGCTATTTAGGGTATAGTTGGTATCGTGGGGGTATAGGCTATAGAGGGGTATAGTGGGGTAGAGGGGTATATTGGGTGTATATGCTATTTAGGGTATAGTTGGTATCGTGGGGGTATAGGCTATAGAGGGGTATAGTGGGTATAGAGAGGGTTATATTGGGTGTATATGCTATTTAGGGTATAGTTGGTATCGTGGGGGTATAGGCTATAGAGGGGTATAGTGGGTATAGAGGGGTATATTGGGTGTATATGCTATTTAGGGTATAGTTGGTATCGTGGGGGTATAGGCTATAGAGGGGTATAGTGGGTATAGAGGGGTATATTGGGTGTATATGCTATTTAGGTATAGTTGGTATCGTGGGGGTATAGGCTATAGAGGGGTATAGTGGGTATAGAGGGGTATATTGGGTGTATATGCTATTTAGGGTATAGTTGGTATCGTGGGGGTATAGGCTATAGAGGGGTATAGTGGGTATAGAGGGGTATATTGGGTGTATATGCTATTTAGGGTATAGTTGGTATCGTGGGGGTATAGGCTATAGAGGGGTATAGTGGGTATAGAGGGGTATATTGGGTGTATATGCTATTTAGGGTATAGTTGGTATCGTGGGGGTATAGGCTATAGAGGGGTATAGTGGGTATAGAGGGTTATATTGGGTGTATATGCTATTTAGGGTATAGTTGGTATCGTGGGGTATAGGGGTATAGGCTATAGAGGGGTATAGTGGGTATAGAGGGGTATATTGGGTGTATATGCTATTTAGGGTATAGTTGGTATCGTGGGGGTATAGGCTATAGAGGGGTATAGTGGGTATAGAGGGGTATATTGGGTGTATATGCTATTTAGGGTATAGTTGGTATCGTGGGGGTATAGGCTATAGAGGGGTATAGTGGGTATAGAGGGGTATATTGGGTGTATATGCTATTTAGGGTATAGTTGGTATCGTGGGGGTATAGGCTATAGAGGGGTATAGTGGGTATAGAGGGGTATATTGGGTGTATATGCTATTTAGGGTATAGTTGGTATCGTGGGGGGTATAGGCTATAGAGGGGTATAGTGGGTATAGAGGGGTATATTGGGTGTATATGCTATTTAGGGTATAGTTGGTATCGTGGGGGTATAGGCTATAGAGGGGTATAGTGGGTATAGAGGGGTATATTGGGTGTATATGCTATTTAGGGTATAGTTGGTATCGTGGGGGTATAGGCTATAGAGGGGTATAGTGGGTATAGAGGGGTATATGGGTGTATATGCTATTTAGGGTATAGTTGGGTATAGGGGGGTAGTATAGGCTATAGAGGGGTATAGGGGTATAGGGGGGGTATAGGCTATAGAGGGGTATAGTGGGTATAGGGGGGGTATAGGCTATAGAGGGGTATAGAGGGTATAGAGGGGTATAGTGGGTATAGAGGGGTATATTGTATAGTTGGGTATAGGGGGGGTATAGGCTATAGAGGGGTATAGAGGTTGACGATTAATTAGATTTAGCCGATTTTTTTTACACCTTTATTTAATCTTTATTTAATCTTTATTTAACTGGGCAAGTCAGTTAAGAATTTCAATGACGGCCTAGGAACAGTGGGTTAACTGCCTCGTTCAGGGCAGCAGAATGACAGATTTGTACCTTGTCAGCTCGGGGGATGCAATCTTGCAACCTTACAGTTAACTAGTCCAACGCAATAACGACCTGCCTCTCGTTGCACTACAAAGGAGACTGCCTGTTACGCGAATGCAGTAAGCCAAGGTAAGTTGCTAGCTAGCATTAAACTTAAGTATCTGATTGAGCGATGGTAGGCAGAAGCAGGTGCATAAACATTCATTCAAACAGCACTTTCGTGCGTTTTGCCAGCAGCTCTTCGTTGTGCGTCAAGCATTGCGCTGTTTATGACTTCAAGCCTATCAACTCCCGAGATGAGGCTGGTGTAACCGAAGTGAAATGGCTGGCTAGTTAGCATGCGCTAATAGCGTTTCAAAGTCACTCGCTCTGAGCCTTGGGGTGGTTGTTCCCCTTGCTCTGCATGGGTAACGCTGCTTCGAGGGTGGCTGTTGTCGTTGTGTTGCTGGTTCGAGCCAGGGAGGAGCGAGGAGGAGCGAGGAGAGGGACGGAAGCTATACTGTTACACTGGCAATACTAAAGTGCCTATAAGAAATCTAATAGTCAAAGGTTAATGAAATACCTTGGGATAGAGAGGGTCCTATAATTCCTATAATAATAGTGGGTATATAGGCTATATAGGGGTATAGAGATGATAGAGGGGTATATAGTGTTTAATTTTTTATTTATTTCACCTTTATTTAACCAGGTAGGCAAGTTGAGAACAAGATCTGATTTACAACTGCGACCTGGCCAAGATAAAGCAAAGCAGTTCGACACATTCAACAACACAGAGTTACACATGGAGTAAAACAAACATACAGTCAATAATACAGTGGAAACAAGTCTATATACGATGTGAGCAAATGAGGTGAGAAGGGAGGTAAAGGCAAAAAAGGCCATGGTGGCAAAGTAAATACAATATAGCAATTAAAACACTGGAATGGTAGTTTTTTGCAATGGAAGAATGTGCAAAGTAGAAATAAAAATAATGGGGTGCAAAGGAGCAAAATAAATAAATACAGTAGGGAAAGAGGTAGTTGTTTGGGCTAAATTATAGATGGGCTATGTACAGGTGCAGTAATCTGTGAGCTGCTCTGACAGCTGGTGCTTAAAGCTAGTGAGGGAGATAAGTGTTTCCAGTTTCAGAGATTTTTGTAGTTCGTTCCAGTCATGGCAGCAGAGAACTGGAAGGAGAGGGGGGGGGTGACTAGAGAGATATACCTGCTGGAGCGTGTGCTACAGGTGGGAGATGCTATGGTGACCAGCGAGCTGAGATAAGGGGGGACTTCACCTAGCAGGGTCTTGTAGATGACATGGAGCCAGTGGGTTTGGCGACGAGAGTATGAAGCGAGAGCCAGCCAACGAGAGCGCACAGGTCGCAGTGGTGGGTAGTATATGGGGCTTTGGTGACAAAACGGATGGCACTGTGATAGACTGCATCCAATTTGCTGAGTAGGGTATTGGAGGCTATTTTGTAAATGACATCGCGAAGTCGAGGATCGGTAGGATAGTCAGTTTTACAAGGGTATGTTTGGCAGCATGAGTGAAGGATGCTTTGTTGCGGAATAGGAAGCTAATTCTAGATTTAACTTTGGATTGGAGATGTTTGATATGAGTCTTGAAGGAGAGTTTAAGTCTAACCAGACACCTAGGTATTTGTAGTTGTCCACATATTCTAAGTCAGAACCGTCCAGAGTAGTGATGCTGGACGGGCGGGCAGGTGCAGGCATCGATCGGTTGAAGAGCATGCATTTAGTTTTACTTGTATTCAAGAGCAGTTGGAGGCCACGGAAGGAGAGTTGTATGGCATTGAAGCTTGCCTAGAGGGTTGTTAACACAGTGTCCAAAGAAGGGCCAGAAGTATACAGAAGGTGTCATCTGCGTAGAGGTGGATCAGAGACTCACCAGCAGCAAGAGCGACATCATTGATGTATACAGAGAAGAGAGTCGGTCCAAGAATTGAACCCTGTGGCACCCCCATAGAGACTGCCAGAGGTCCGGACAACAGGCCCTCCAATTTGACATATTGAACTCTGTCTGAGAAGTAGTTGGTGAACCAGGCGAGGCAGTCATTTGAGAAACCAAGGCTATCGAGTTTGCCGATGAGGATGTGGTGATTGACAGAATCGAAAGCCTGGCCAGGTCGATGAATACGGCTGCACAGTATGTCTTTTATCGATGGCGGTTATGATATCATTTAGGACCTTGAGCGTGGCTGAGGTGCACCCATGACCAGCTCTGAAACCAGATTGCATAGCGGAGAAGGTATGGTGGGATTCGAAATGGTCGGTAATCTGTTTGTTAACTTGGCTTTCGAAGACCTTAGAGATGCAGGGTAGGATAGATATAGGTCTGTAGCAGTTTGGGTCTAGAGTGTCTCCCCCTTTGAAGATTGGGATGACCACAGCTGCTTTCCAATCTTGGGAATCTCAGACGATACGAAAGAGAGGTTGAACAGGCTGGTAATAGGGGTTGCAACAATTTCGGCAGATAGTTTTAGAAAGAGAGGGTCCAGATTGTCTAGCCCGGCTGATTGTAGGGGTCCAGATTTTGCAGCTCTTTCAGAACATCAGCTGACTGGATTTGGGAGAAGGAGAAATGGGGAGGGGCGAGTGGTAGAGGGTATATAGTGGGTAGAGGGTATAGAGCGGTATAGGGGTATTTAGGTTATAGGGGGTAGTTTATAGTGGGTATGTGGGTATTTAGGTTATAGTGGTATAGAGGTATAGTGGGTATTTAGGTTATAGTGGGTATAGTGGGTATAGTGGGTAGAGGGTATAGAGGGGTATAGTGGGTTTTAGGTCATAGTGGGTAGAGGGTATAGAGGGGTATAGTGGGTATTTAGGTCAAGTGGGTTATAGTGGGTAGAGGGTATAGAGGGGTATAGTGGGGTATTTTGGGTATTTAGGTTATAGTGGGTAGGTATAGTGGGTATAGTGGGTAGAGGGTATAGAGGGGTATAGTGGTTTTTAGGTCATAGTGGGGTAGAGGGTATAGAGGGGTCTATAGGGGTATTTAGGTCATAGTGGGTATAGTGGGTAGAGGGTATAGAGGGGTATAGTGGGTATNCCCTTTATTAACCAGGTAGGCTAGTTGAGAACACCTTTACTTTAACCCAGTAGGGCAAGTTGAGGAACACCTTTATTTAACCAGGTAGGCTAGTTGAGAACACCTTTATTTAACCAGGTAGGCAAGTTGAGAACACCTTTATTTAACCAGGTAGGCAAGTTGAGAACAAGTTCTCATTTACAATTGCGACCTGGCCAAGATAAAGCAAAGCAGTTCGACAGATACAACGACACAGAGTTACACATGGAGTAAAATAAACATACAGTCAATAATGTAGTATAAACAAGTCTATATACAATGTGAGCAAATGAGGTGAGAAGGGAGGTAAGGCAAAAAAGGCCATGGTGGCAAAGTAAATACAATATAGCAAGTAAAATACTGGAATGGTAGTTTTGCAATGGAAGAATGTGCAAAGTAGAAATAAAAATAATGGGGTGCAAGGAGCAAAATAAATAAATTAATTAAAATTAAATACAGTTGGGAAAGAGGTGTAGTTGTTTGGGCTAAATTATAGGTGGTCTATGTACAGGTGCAGTAATCTGTGAGCTGCTCTGACAGTTGGTGCTTAAAGCTAGTGAGGGAGATAAGTGTTTCCAGTTTCAGAGATTTTTGTAGTTCGTTCCAGTCATTGGCAGCAGAGAACTGGAAGAAGAGGCGGCCAAAGAAAGAATTGGTTTTGGGGGTGACTAGAGAGATATACCTGCTGGAGCTCGTGCTACAGGTGGGAGATGCTATGGTGACCAGCGAGCTGAGATAAGGGGGGACTTTACCTAGCAGGGTCTTGTAGATGACATGGAGCCAGTGGGTTTGGCGACGAGTATGAAGCGAGGGCCAGCCAACGAGAGCGTACAGGTCGCAATGGTGGGTAGTATATGGGGCTTTGGTGATAAAACGGATTGCACTGTGATAGACTGCATCCAATTTGTTGAGTAGGGTATTGGAGGCTATTTTGTAAATGACATCGCCAAAGTCGAGGATTGGTAGGATGGTCAGTTTTACAAGGGTATGTTTGGCAGCATGAGTGAAGGATGCTTTGTTGCGAAATAGGAAGCCAATTCTAGATTTAACTTTGGATTGGAGATGTTTGATATGGGTCTGGAAGGAGAGTTTACAGTCTAACCAGACACCTAAGTATTTGTAGTTGTCCACGTATTCTAAGTCAGAGCCGTCCAGAGTAGTGATGTTGGACAGGCGGGTAGGTGCAGGTAGCGATCGGTTGAAGAGCATGCATTTAGTTTTTACTTGTATTTAAGAGCAATTGGAGGCCACGGAAGGAGAGTTGTATTGCATTGAAGCTTGCCTGGAGGGTTGTTAACACAGTGTCCAAAGAAGGGCCGGAAGTATACAGAATGGTGTCGTCTGCGTAGAGGTGGATCAGGGACTCACCAGCAGCAAGAGCGACCTCATTGATGTATACAGAGAAGAGAGTCGGGTTATAGAGGGGTCACACCCAGGTTATAGAGGGGTTATAGAGGGGTCACACCCAGGTTATAGAGGAGTTATAGAGCCCTCAGAAGTATTCATACCCAGGTTATAGAGGGGTCATACCCAGGTTATAGAGGGGTTATAGAGGGGTCACACCCAGGTTTATAGAGGGTTATAGAGGGGTCACACCCAGGTTATAGAGGGGTTATAGAGCCCTCAGAAAGTATTCACACCCAGGTTATTGAGGGTCACACCCAGGTTAAGAGGGGTTATAGAGCCCTCAGAAAGTATTCATACCCAGGTTATAGAGGGGTTTATAGAGGGGTCACACCCAGGTTATAGAGGGGTTATAGAGCCCTCAGAAAGTATTCATACCCAGGTTATAGAGGGGTCATACCCAGGTTATAGAGGGGTTATAGAGGGTCACACCCAGGTTATAGAGGGGTTATAGAGCCCTCAGAAAGTATTCATACCCAGGTTATAGAGGGGTCATACCCAGGGTACAGAGGGGTTATAGAGCCATCAGAAGTATTCACCCCCCCCCCCCCGGGGTACAGAGAGGTTATAGAGGGTTACAGAGGGGTTACAGAGCCATCAGAAAGTATTCACCCCCCCAGGGTAGATATGGGTTACAGAGCCATCAGAAAGTATTCACCCCCCCCCCCCCCAGGGTACAGAGGGGTTATAGAGGGGTTACAGAGCCCTCAGAAAGTATTCACCCCCCCCCCCCAGGGTACAGAGAGGTTATAGAGGGGTTATAGAGGGTTACAGAGCCATCAGAAAGTATTCACCCCCCCCAGGGTAGATATGGGTTACAGAGCCATCAGAAAAGTATTCACCCCCCCCCCTCCCCCCCGGGGGTACAGAGAGGTTATAGAGGGGTTATAGAGGGGTTACAGAGCCATCAGAAAGTATTCACACCCCCCCCCCAGGGTAGAGAGGGTTACAGAGGGGTTTATAGAGGGTCACACCCAGGTTATAGAGGGGTTATAGATGGGGTCACACCCAGGTTATAGAGGGGTTATTAGAGGGGTCACACCCAGGTTATAGAGGGGTTATAGAGGGGTCACACCCAGGTTATAGAGGGGTCACACCCAGGTTATAGAGGGGGTTATAGAGGGGTCACACCCAGGTTATAGAGGGGTCACACCCAGGTTATAGAGTGGTCACACCCAGGTTATAGAGGGTCACACCAGGTTATAGAGGGGTCACACTCAGGTTATAGAGGGGTTACACCTAGGTTATAGAGGTGTCATACCCAGGTTATAGAGGGGTCATACCCAGGTTATAGAGGGGTCACACCCAGGTTATAGAGGGGTCACACTCAGGTTATAGAGGAGTTATAGAGCCCTCAGAAAGTATTCACACCCAGGTTATAGAGGGGTCCACACCCAGGTTATAGAGGGGTCACACCCAGGTTATAGAGGGGGTTATAGAGGGGTCACACCCAGGTTATAGAGGTGTTATAGAGCCCTCAGAAAGTATTCACACCCAGGTTATAGAGGGGTAATAGAGGGGTCACACCCAGGTTAGAGGGGTTATAGAGCCCTCAGAAAGTATTCATACCCAGGTTATAGAGGGGTCACACCCAGGTTATAGAGGTGTTACAGAGCCCTCAGAAAGTATTCATACCCAGGTTATAGAGGGGTCACACCCAAGTTATAGAGGGGTCACACCCAGGTTATAGAGGGGTTATAGAGCCCTCAGAAAAGTATTCACACCCAGGTTATAGAGGGGTCACACCCAGGTTATAGAGGGGTCATACCCAGGTTATAGAGGGGTCACACCAAGGTTATAGAGGGGTTATAGAGCCCTCAGAAAGTATTCACACCCAGGTTATAGAGGGGTCACACCCAGGTTATTGAGGGGTCATACCCAGGTTATAGAGAGGTTATAGAGGGGTCACACCCAGGGTAAAGAGGGGTTATAGAGCCCTCAGCAAGTATTCATACCCAGGTTATAGAGGAGTTATAGAGGGGTCACACCCAGGTTATAGAGGGGTCACACCCAGGTTATAGAGGGGTTACACCCATGTTATAGAGGGGTCACACCCAGGTTATAGAGGGGTTACAGAGCCCTCAGAAAGTATTCATACCAAGGTTATAGAGGGGTTATAGAGGGGTCACACCCAGGTTATAGAGGGGTCACACCCAGGTTATAGAGGGGTCACACCCAGGTTATAGAGGGGTTATAGAGGGGTCACACCCAGGTTATAGAGGGGTTATAGAGGGGTCACACCCAGGTTATAGAGGGGTTATAGAGGGGTCACACCCAGGTTATAGAGGGGTTATAGAGGGGTCACACCCAGGTTATAGAGGGGTTATAGAGGGGTCACACCCAGGGTATAGAGGGGTTACACCCAGGTTATAGAGGGGTTATAGAGGGGTCACACCCAGGTTATAGAGGGGTTACACCCAGGTTATAGAGGGGTTATAGAGGGGTTATAGAGGGGTCACAACCAGGTTATAGAGGGGTTATAGAGGGGTCACACCCAGGTTATAGAGGGTCACACCCAGGTTATAGAGGGGTCACACCCAGGTTATAGAGGGGTCACACCCAGGTTATAGAGGGTCACACCCAGGTTATAGAGGGGTCACACCCAGGTTATAGAGGGGTCACACCCAGGTTATAGAGGGGTCACACACCATGATTTTAGAAATGTTTACAAATTAATTCAAAATGAAAAGCTGAGTCAATAAATATTGTTTGTTATGACTTCTATAAGTTTGTTTAACAAGTCACATAATAAGTTGTATGGAATTGGTAGATGAGTGAAACAAAAAAAGAAGGGGTTATAAGTATTCGGCCCCCTTGAACTTTGTGACCTTTTGCCACATTCAGGCTTCAAACATAAAGATATAAAACTGTATTTTTTGTGAAGAATCAACAACAAGTGGGACACAATCATGAAGTGGAATAACATTTATTGGATATTTCAAACTTTTTTAACAAATCAAAAACTGAAAAATTGGGCATGCAAAATTATTCAGCCCCTTAAGTTAATACTTTGTAGCGCCACCTTTTGCTGCGATTACAGCTGTAAGTCGCTTGGGGTATGTCTCTATCAGTTTTTGCACATCGAGAGACTGAAATGTTTACCCATTCATCCTTGCAAAACAGCTCGAGCTCAGTGAGGTTGGATGGAGAGCATTTGTGAACAGCAGTTTTCAGTTCTTTCCACAGATTCTCGATTGGATTCAGGTCTGGACTTTGACTTGCCATTCTAACACCTGGATATGTTTATTTTTGAACCATTCCATTGTAGATTTTGCTTTATGTTTTGGATCATTGTCTTGTTGGAAGACAAATCTCCGTCCCAGTCTCAGGTCTTTTGCAGACTCCATCAGGTTTTCTTCCAGAATGGTCCTGTATTTGGCTCCATCCATCTTCCCATCAATTTTAACCATCTTCCCTGTCCTGCTGAAGAAAAGCAGGCCCAAACCATGATGCTGCCACCACCATGTTTGACAGTGGGGATGGTGTGTTCAGGGTGATGTGCTGTGTTGCTTTTACGCCAAACATAACGTTTGCATTGTTTGCCAAAAAGTTCAATTTTGGTTTCATCTGACCAGAGCACCTTCTTCCACATGTTTGGTGTGTCTCCCAGGTGGCTTGTGGCAAACTTTAAACTACACTTGTATGGATATCTTTAAGAAATGGCTTTCTTCTTGCCACTCTTCCATAAAGGCCAGATTTGTGCAATATATGACTGATTGTTGTCCTATGGACAGAGTCTCCCACCTCAGCTGTAGATCTCTGCAGTTCATCCAGAGTGATCATGGGCCTCTTGGCTGCATCTCTGATCAGTCTTCTCCTTGTATGAGCTGAAAGTTTAGAGGGACGGCCAGGTCTTGGTAGATTTGCAGTGGTCTGATACTCCTTCCATTTCAATAGTATCGCTTGCACAGTGCTCCTTGGGATGTTTAAAGCTTGGGAAATCTTTTTGTATCCAAATCCGGCTTTAAACTTCTTCACAACAGTATCTCGGACCTGCCTGGTGTGTTCCTTGTTCTTCATGATGCTCTCTGCGCTTTTAAAGGACCTCTGAGACTATCACAGTGCAGGTGCATTTATACGGAGACTTGATTACACACAGGTGGATTGTATTTATCATCATTAGTCATTTAGGTCAACATTGGATCATTCAGAGATCCTCACTGAACTTCTGGAGAGAGTTTGCTGCACTGAAAGTAAAGGGGCTGAATCATTCAGTTTTTGATTTGTTAAAAAAGTTTGAAATATCCAATAAATGTCGTTCCACTTCATGATTGTGTCCCACTTGTTGTTGATTCTTCACAAAAAAATACAGTTTTATATCTTTATGTTTGAAGCCTGAAATGTGGCAAAAGGTCGCAAAGTTCAAGGGGGCCGAATACTTTCGCAAGGCACTGTAGTATCTTTAAAACAGTTACAGAGTTTAATGGCTGAGAGAAAACTGAGGATGGATCAAACTGAGGATGGATCAACAACATTGTAGTTACTCCACAATACTAACCTAAATGACAGAGTGAAAAGAAGGAAGCCGGTACAGAACAAAAATATTCTGTTTGCAATAAGTCACTAAAAGAAAACTGGTAAAAATGTGCAAAGAAATGAACTTTGTCCTGAATACAAAGCGTTGCGTTTTCAAGCTTGGTGGCTCCATCTTGTTATGGGTATGATTGTCATCGGCTAGAGAGTTTTTAGGATGAAAAGAAACGGAATAGAGCAAAGCACCAGGCACAATCCTAGACGAAAACCTGGTTCAGTCTATTTCCACAAGACACTAGGAGACAAATGCACCTTTCAGCAGGAAAATACCTAAAACACAAGGCCAAATATACACTGGAGTTGCTTAACAAGACTGCATTGAATTGTCCTGAGTGGCCTAATTATGGTTTTGACTTAAATCTACTTAAATCTATGGCAAAACTTGAAAATGGCTGTCTAGCAATGATCAACAATCAACTTGGCAGAGCCTGAAGAATTTTAAACATGTGCGAATATGCCCAATCCAGGTGTGGGAAGCTCTTTTAACCCAGAAAGACTCACAGCTGTAATCGCTGCCAAAGGTGATTCCCTCTATAAATTGGGTGTGACCCTATTGACTCAGGGGTGTGAATACTTATGGAAATGTGATCTTTGTATAGTATATTTCATTTTCAATCATTATAAAAAACATGATTTCACTTTGTCATTATTGGGTATTGTGTGTAGATGGGTGATAATTGTTATTTATTTCTTAGATTTTGAATGCAAGAATGAGTCGAGGAATATGAATACATTCTGAAGGCACTGTAACTGGACCCCAAAGAGTAGCTGCTGCCTTGGCAGGAACTAATGGGGATCCATAATAAACCCCAGGAAGAGTAGCTGCTGCCTTGGCAGGAACTAATGGGGATCCATAATAAACCCCAGGAAGAGTAGCTGCTGCCTTGGCAGGAACTAATGGGGATCCATAATAAACCCCAGGAAGAGTAGCTGCTGCCTTGGCAGGAACTAATGAACTAATGGGGATCCATAATAAACACCAGGAAGATTAGCTGCTGCCTTGGCAGGAACTAATGAACTAATGGGGATCCATAATAAACACCAGGAAGATTAGCTGCTGCCTTGGCAGGAACTAATGGGGATCCATAATAAACCCCAGGAAGAGTAGCTTCCTCTTTAGTGGGTAAAGAGGGGTATAGTGGGTTTTAGAGGGTATAGTGGGGTATAGAAGGGTATAGAGGTTATAGTGCGTATAGTGAGTAAATAGGGTATAGATGGTATAGAGGCTATATAGTGTATAGTGGGGTATAGTGGGGCATAGAGGGTATAGAGGCTATATGGTGTATAGAGGGGTATAGAAGGATATAGTGGGTATATAGGAGTATAGTGGGCATAGTGTGGTGTAGTGGGTATAGAGGTTATATAGTCTATATAGGGTATAGTGAGTAAAGAGGGTATAGAGGCTGTATAGTGGGGTATAGAAGGATATAGTGGGTTTAGAGGGGTATAGAGGTTATGTAGGCTATATAGGGTATAGTGGGTTTAGTGGGTATAGAGGAGTATAGTGGGGCATAGTGGGGTGTAGTGGGTATAGAGGTTATATAGTCTATATAGGGTATAGTGGGTATATATGGTATCGTCAGTATATAGGCTATAGATGTTATAGTGGGTATAGAGGAGTATAGAGGGGTATAGTGGGTATAGAGGGGTATATTGGGTGTATATGCTATTTAGGGTATAGTTGGTATCGTGGGGGTATAGGCTATAGAGGGGTATAGTGGGTATAGAGGGGTATATTGGGTGTATATGCTATTTAGGGTATAGTTGGTATCGTGGGGGTATAGGCTATAGAGGGGTATAGTGGGTATAGAGGGGTATATTGGGTGTATATGCTATTTAGGGTATAGTTGGTATCGTGGGGGTATAGGCTATAGAGGGGTATAGTGGGTATAGAGGGGTATATTGGGTGTATATGCTATTTAGGGTATAGTTGGTATCGTGGGGGTATAGGCTATAGAGGGGTATAGTGGGTATAGAGGGGTATATTGGGTGTATATGCTATTTAGGGTATAGTTGGTATCGTGGGGGTATAGGCTATAGAGGGGTATAGTGGGTATAGAGGGGTATATTGGGTGTATATGCTATTTAGGGTATAGTTGGTATCGTGGGGTATAGGCTATAGAGGGGTATAGTGGGTATAGAGGGGTATATTGGGTGTATATGCTATTTAGGGTATAGTTGGTATCGTGGGGGTATAGGCTATAGAGGGGTATAGTGGGTATAGAGGGGTATATTGGGTGTATATGCTATTTAGGGTATAGTTGGTATCGTGGGGGGTATAGGCTATAGAGGGGTATAGTGGGTATAGAGGGGTATATTGGGTGTATATGCTATTTAGGGTATAGTTGGTATCGTGGGGGTATAGGCTATAGAGGGGTATAGTGGGTATAGAGGGGTATATTGGGTGTATATGCTATTTAGGGTATAGTTGGTATCGTGGGGGTATAGGCTATAGAGGGGTATAGTGGGGTATAGAGGGGTATATTGGGTGTATATGCTATTTAGGGTATAGTTGGTATCGTGGGGGTATAGGCTATAGAGGGGTATAGTGGGTATAGAGGGGTATATTGGGTGTATATGCTATTTAGGGTATAGTTGGTATCGTGGGGGTATAGGCTATAGAGGGGTATAGTGGGTATAGAGGGGTATATTGGGTGTATATGCTATTTAGGGTATAGTTGGTATCGTGGGGGTATAGGCTATAGAGGGGTATAGTGGGTATAGAGGGGTATATTGGGTGTATATGCTATTTAGGGTATAGTTGGTATCGTGGGGGTATAGGCTATAGAGGGGTATAGTGGGTATAGAGGGGTATATTGGGTGTATATGCTATTTAGGGTATAGTTGGTATCGTGGGGGTATAGGCTATAGAGGGGTATAGTGGGTATAGAGGGGTATATTGGGTGTATATGCTATTTAGGGTATAGTTGGTATCGTGGGGGTATAGGCTATAGAGGGGTATAGTGGGTATAGAGGGGTATATTGGGTGTATATGCTATTTAGGGTATAGTTGGTATCGTGGGGGTATAGGCTATAGAGGGGTATAGTGGGTATAGAGGGGTATATTGGGTGTATATGCTATTTAGGGTATAGTTGGTATCGTGGGGGTATAGGCTATAGAGGGGTATAGTGGGTATAGAGGGGTATATTGGGTGTATATGCTATTTAGGGTATAGTTGGTATCGTGGGGGTATAGGCTATAGAGGGGTATAGTGGGTATAGAGGGGTATATTGGGTGTATATGCTATTTAGGGTATAGTTGGTATCGTGGGGGTATAGGCTATAGAGGGGTATAGTGGGTATAGAGGGGTATATTGGGTGTATATGCTATTTAGGGTATAGTTGGTATCGTGGGGGTATAGGCTATAGAGGGGTATAGTGGGTATAGAGGGGTATATTGGGTGTATATGCTATTTAGGGTATAGTTGGTATCGTGGGGGTATAGGCTATAGAGGGGTATAGTGGGTATAGAGGGGTATATTGGGGTGTATATGCTATTTAGGGTATAGTTGGTATCGTGGGGGTATAGGCTATAGAGGGGTATAGTGGGTATAGAGGGGTATATTGGGTGTATATGCTATTTAGGGTATAGTTGGTATCGTGGGGGTATAGGCTATAGAGGGGTATAGTGGGTATAGAGGGGTATATTGGGTGTATATGCTATTTAGGGTATAGTTGGTATCGTGGGGGTATAGGCTATAGAGGGGTATAGTGGGTATAGAGGGGTATATTGGGTGTATATGCTATTTAGGGTATAGTTGGTATCGTGGGGGTATAGGCTATAGAGGGGTATAGTGGGTATAGAGGGGTATATTGGGTGTATATGCTATTTAGGGTATAGTTGGGTATAGGGGGGGTATAGGCTATAGAGGGGTATAGTGGGTATAGGGGGGGTATAGGCTATAGAGGGGTATAGTGGGTATAGGGGGGGTATAGGCTATAGAGGGGTATAGAGGGTATAGAGGGGTATAGTGGGTATAGAGGGGTATATTGTATAGTTGGGTATAGGGGGGGTATAGGCTATAGAGGGGTATAGAGGTTGACCGATTAATTAGATTTAGCCGATTTTTTTTACACCTTTATTTAATCTTTATTTAATCTTTATTTAACTGGGCAAGTCAGTTAAGAATTTTCAATGACGGCCTAGGAACAGTGGGTTAACTGCCTCGTTCAGGGCAGCAGAATGACAGATTTGTACCTTGTCAGCTCGGGGGATGCAATCTTGCAACCTTACAGTTAACTAGTCCAACGCAATAACGACCTGCCTCTCGTTGCACTCCACAAGGAGACTGCCTGTTACGCGAATGCAGTAAGCCAAGGTAAGTTGCTAGCTAGCATTAAACTTAAGTATCTGATTGAGCGATGGTAGGCAGAAGCAGGTGCATAAACATTCATTCAAACAGCACTTTCGTGCGTTTTGCCAGCAGCTCTTCGTTGTGCGTCAAGCATTGCGCTGTTTATGACTTCAAGCCTATCAACTCCCGAGATGAGGCTGGTGTAACCGAAGTGAAATGGCTGGCTAGTTAGCATGCGCTAATAGCGTTTCAAACGTCACTCGCTCTGAGCCTTGGGGTGGTTGTTCCCCTTGCTCTGCATGGGTAACGCTGCTTCGAGGGTGGCTGTTGTCGTTGTGTTGCTGGTTCGAGCCCAGGGAGGAGCGAGGAGAGGGACGGAAGCTATACTGTTACACTGGCAATACTAAAGTGCCTATAAGAACATCTAATAGTCAAAGGTTAATGAAATACCTTTGGATAGAGAGGGTCCTATAATTCCTATAATAATAGTGGGTATATAGGCTATATAGGGGTATAGAGATGATAGAGGGGTATAGTGTTTAATTTTTTATTTATTTCACCTTTATTTAACCAGGTAGGCAAGTTGAGAACAAGATCTGATTTACAACTGCGACCTGGCCAAGATAAAGCAAAGCAGTTCGACACATTCAACAACACAGAGTTACACATGGAGTAAAACAAACATACAGTCAATAATACAGTGGAAACAAGTCTATATACGATGTGAGCAAATGAGGTGAGAAGGGAGGTAAAGGCAAAAAAAGGCCATGGTGGCAAAGTAAATACAATATAGCAATTAAAACACTGGAATGGTAGTTTTGCAATGGAAGAATGTGCAAAGTAGAAATAAAAATAATGGGGTGCAAAGGAGCAAAATAAATAAATACAGTAGGGAAAGAGGTAGTTGTTTGGGCTAAATTATAGATGGGCTATGTACAGGTGCAGTAATCTGTGAGCTGCTCTGACAGCTGGTGCTTAAAGCTAGTGAGGGAGATAAGTGTTTCCAGTTTCAGAGATTTTTGTAGTTCGTTCCAGTCATTGGCAGCAGAGAACTGGAAGGAGAGGGGGGTGACTAGAGAGATATACCTGCTGGAGCGTGTGCTACAGGTGGGAGATGCTATGGTGACCAGCGAGCTGAGATAAGGGGGGACTTCACCTAGCAGGGTCTTGTAGATGACATGGAGCCAGTGGGTTTGGCGACGAGTATGAAGCGAGAGCCAGCCAACGAGAGCGCACAGGTCGCAGTGGTGGGTAGTATATGGGGCTTTGGTGACAAAACGGATGGCACTGTGATAGACTGCATCCAATTTGCTGAGTAGGGTATTGGAGGCTATTTTGTAAATGACATCGCCGAAGTCGAGGATCGGTAGGATAGTCAGTTTTACAAGGGTATGTTTGGCAGCATGAGTGAAGGATGCTTTGTTGCGGAATAGGAAGCTAATTCTAGATTTAACTTTGGATTGGAGATGTTTGATATGAGTCTTGAAGGAGAGTTTAAAGTCTAACCAGACACCTAGGTATTTGTAGTTGTCCACATATTCTAAGTCAGAACCGTCCAGAGTAGTGATGCTGGACGGGCGGGCAGGTGCAGGCATCGATCGGTTGAAGAGCATGCATTTAGTTTTACTTGTATTCAAGAGCAGTTGGAGGCCACGGAAGGAGAGTTGTATGGCATTGAAGCTTGCCTAGAGGGTTGTTAACACAGTGTCCAAAGAAGGGCCAGAAGTATACAGAAAGGTGTCATCTGCGTAGAGGTGGATCAGAGACTCACCAGCAGCAAGAGCGACATCATTGATGTATACAGAGAAGAGAGTCGGTCCAAGAATTGAACCCTGTGGCACCCCCATAGAGACTGCCAGAGGTCCGGACAACAGGCCCTCCAATTTGACATATTGAACTCTGTCTGAGAAGTAGTTGGTGAACCAGGCGAGGCAGTCATTTGAGAAACCAAGGCTATCGAGTTTGCCGATGAGGATGTGGTGATTGACAGAATCGAAAGCCTTGGCCAGGTCGATGAATACGGCTGCACAGTACTGTCTTTTATCGATGGCGGTTATGATATCATTTAGGACCTTGAGCGTGGCTGAGGTGCACCCATGACCAGCTCTGAAACCAGATTGCATAGCGGAGAAGGTATGGTGGGATTCGAAATGGTCGGTAATCTGTTTGTTAACTTGGCTTTCGAAGACCTTAGAGATGCAGGGTAGGATAGATATAGGTCTGTAGCAGTTTGGGTCTAGAGTGTCTCCCCCTTTGAAGATTGGGATGACCACAGCTGCTTTCCAATCTTTGGGAATCTCAGACGATACGAAAGAGAGGTTGAACAGGCTGGTAATAGGGGTTGCAACAATTTCGGCAGATAGTTTTAGAAAGAGAGGGTCCAGATTGTCTAGCCCGGCTGATATGTAGGGGTCCAGATTTTGCAGCTCTTTCAGAACATCAGCTGACTGGATTTGGGAGAAGGAGAAATGGGGAAGTGGGTAGAGGGTATAGTGGGTAGAGGGTATAGAGCGGTATAGTGGGTATTTAGGTTATAGGGGGTATAGTGGGTATTGTGGGTATTTAGGTTATAGTGGGTATAGAGGGTATAGTGGGTATTTAGGTTATAGTGGGTATAGTGGGTATAGTGGGTAGAGGGTATAGAGGGGTATAGTGGGTTTTTAGGTCATAGTGGGTAGAGGGTATAGAGGGGTATAGTGGGTATTTAGGTCATAGTGGGTATAGTGGGTAGAGGGTATAGAGGGGTATAGTGGGTATTTAGGTTATAGTGGGTATAGTGGGTATAGTGGGTAGAGGGTATAGAGGGGTATAGTGGGTTTTTAGGTCATAGTGGGTAGAGGGTATAGAGGGGTATAGTGGGTATTTAGGTCATAGTGGGTATAGTGGGTAGAGGGTATAGAGGGGTATAGTGGGTATTTAGGTTATAGTGGGTATAGTGGGTACATAGTCTATCGGTAAATAGCCCACCCATTTTTACCTACCTCATCCCCATACTGTTTTTATTTATTTACTTTTCTGCTCTTTTGCACACCAATATCTCTACCTGTACATGACCATCTGATCATTTATCACTCCAGTGTTCTGCTAAAATCTGCTAAATTGTAATTATTTGCCTACCTCCTCATGCCTTTTGCACACAATGTATATAGACTCCCCTTTTTTTCCTACTGTGTTATTGACTTGTTAATTGTTTACTCCATGTGTAACTCTTTGTTGTCTGTTCACACTGCTATGCTTTATCTTGGCCAGGTCGCAGTTGCAAATGAGAACTTGTTCTCAACTAGCCTACCTGGTTAAATAAAGGTGTTCTCAACTAGCCTACCTGGTTAAATAAAGGTGTTCTCAACTAGCCTACCTGGTTAAATAAAGGTGTTCTCAACTAGCCTACCTGGTTAAATAAAGGTGAAAAAAAAAAGAGTGGGTAGAGGAGCCTGTATTCCTGTATTCTGACCAGACCAGTCAGTATAGATTGTTACCTGGGACAGGGGTAGTCTTGCTGCTTGTGGGAGGGAGCAGTTTGACATGAGAGGAGCGGAACCAGCCTCTTCGTGGGCCCTTCCCTCGGACCTGGAGGACAGAACACACATACACTGCTCCGGTATTCTGCTGTTCTTTCATTTGAACCAGGAGGTCACATTGAGTTTGACATATCTTTCTCCTGGACAAGAAAACTGCCCAATCCTGTGCATATACACAGGCAGCCAATTCTGATATTTTTCCATTTTGTCTTTTGACCAATCAGATCTTATGCCGATTATTGGGTAAAAGATCAGAATTGGGCTGCCTGTGTAAAGGCAGTCTAAGTCTACATCCATAAGGTGAAGTTGCCTGGACGTAGATCCGGGGTCAGTTTTACATTAAGATTGGGGAAGGAACCGAAGGGAAACCAGAGCACACAATACAATAGGTAGATGTTATGTCAGCTGACCTGCAATTCCCCAAGCCACCAGCCGGAGGAGTTCTTGGCATGGACCACGATCAGTTGCCCCGGTGACAGACTTAGCTGCTCTGTAGTCAGGGTGATCGCCTGGGCGATCTCTATCGACCAATCAGAGAGACAGGTTGGAGGATCAGACAATATCTACTGTCACTCACTTAGTAGTTATAATAGAAATGCTTCTAATATAACTACTAGGCTTTAGCACGGCTACATTTATATATGTGTGTGTGTGTTTGTGTATGTGTGTGTGTGTGTGTGTTTGCGTGTGTGTGCGTGCATGTGAGTGTGTGTGTTTGTACGCGTGTGTGTGTTTGTGTGTGTGTGTGTGTGTGGTTGCGTGTGTGTGTGTTTGTGTGTGTGTGTGTGTGTGTGTTTGCGTGTGTGTGTGTGTGTTTGTGTATGTGTGTGTGTGTTTGTACGCGTGTGTGTGTGTTCGTGTTTGTGTGTGTGTGTGTGTTTGCGTGTGTTTGCATGTGTGTGCGTGTGTGTGTTTGTATGTGTGCGTGCATGTGTGTGTGTGTGTTTGTACGGTTGCGTGTGTGTGTGTGTTTGTATGTGTGTGCGTGCGTGTGTGCGTGCGTGTGTGTGTGCGTGTGCGTGCGTGTGTGTTTGTACGGTTGCGTGTGTGTGTGTGTGTGTGTGTGTGTGTGTGTGTGTGTGTGTGCGTGCGTGTGTGCGTGCATGTGTGTGTGCGTGTGCGTGTGTGTGTGTACGGTTGTGTGTGTGTGTGTGCGTGCGTGTCCTCACCAGGTTTCTTGGAAGCAGCTCTAGTGATCTGGAAACACAAAGCAAAATAACAACTCTCCAGAACACATTGTTGTGATGTTGTATTGCATTACAACAACGGTGACAGACTGTAAAGTGACTGAAACCTCTTCTCTTAGTATTGTTCTGGTTATCAAACTTCATTGGTTGCTGTACGCCCAATAACATTTTTCCCCAGCCGGAGTACTCATGAAGGACTGAAACGTCACCATGTTTTGTTCATCTGCTGTTGCCTAAAATCCCAGGGTTTTCCAGATATCCAGTTGAAAAATTCCCAGAACCGAGAGGGAATAAGCAGAAAATCCAGAATCTTCCAACTGGGACTCAACCTGACATGAATCTTCTTAGTCCTCTCCTCTCCTCTGGTTGAATGAGTCTTCTTAGTCCTCTCCTCTCCTCTGGTTGAATGAGTCTTCTTAGTCCTCTCCTCTCCTGTGGTTGAATGAGTCTTCTTAGTCCTCTCCTCTGGTTGAATGAGTCTTCTTAGTCCTCTCCTCTCCTGTGGTTGAATGAGTCTTCTTAGTCCTCTCCTCTCCTCTGGTTGAATGAGTCTTCTTAGTCCTCTCCTCTCCTCTGGTTGAATGAGTCTTCTTAGTCCTCTCCTCTCCTGTGGTTGAATGAGTCTTCTTTGTCCTCTTCTCTCCTGTGGTTGAATGAGTCTTCTTAGTCCTCTCCTGTCCTCTGGTTGAATGAGTCTTCTTAGTCCTCTCCTCTCTCCTCTCCTGTGGTTGAATTAGTCTTCTTAGTCCTCTACTCTCTCCTCTGGTTGAATGAGTCTTCTTAGTCCTCTCCTCTCCTGTGGTTGAATGAGTCTTCTTAGTCCTCTCCTCTCTCCTCTCCTCTGGTTGAATGAGTCTTCTTAGTCCTCTCCTCTCTCCTCTCCTGTGGTTGAATTAGTCTTCTTAGTCCTCTCCTCTCTCCTCTGGTTGACTGAGTCTTCTTAGTCCTCTCCTCTCCTCTGGTTGAATGAGTCTTCTTAGTCCTCTCCTCTCCTCTCCTCTGGTTGAATGAGTCTTCTTATTCCTCTCCTCTCCTCTGGTTGAATGAGTCTTCTTAGTCCTCTCCTCTCTCCTCTCCTCTGGTTGAATGAGTCTTCTTATTCCTCTCCTCTCCTCTGGTTGAATGAGTCTTCTTAGTCCTCTCCTCTCTCCTCTCCTCTGGTTGAATGAGTCTTCTTAGTCCTCTCCTCTCTCCTCTCCTCTGGTTGAATGAGTCTTCTTAGTCCTCTCCTCTCCTCTGGTTGAATGAGTCTTCTTAGTCCTCTCCTCTTCTCTGGTTGAATGAGTCTTCTTAGTCCTCTCCTCTCCTCTGGTTGAATGAGTCTTCTTAGTCCTCTCCTGTCCTCTGGTTGAATGAGTCTTCTTAGTCCTCTCCTCTCCTCTGGTTGAATGAGTCTTCTTAGTCCTCTACTCTCTCCTCTGGTTGAATGAGTCTTCTTAGTCCTCTCCTCTCCTCTGGTTGAATGAGTCTTCTTAGTCCTCTCCTCTCCTCTGGTTGAATGAGTCTTCTTAGTCCTCTACTCTCTCCTCTGGTTGAATGAGTCTTCTTAGTCCTCTTCTCTGGTTGAATGAGTCTTCTTAGTCCTCTCCTCTCCTCTGGTTGAATGAGTCTTCTTAGTCCTCTTCTCTCCTCTGGTTGAATGAGTCTTCTTAGTCCTCTTCTCTGGTTGAATGAGTCTTCTTAGTCCTCTTCTCTGGTTGAATGAGTCTTCTTAGTCCTCTTCTCTGGTTGAATGAGTCTTCTTAGTCCTCTACTCTCCTCTTCTCTGGTTGAATGAGTCTTCTTAGTCCTCTTCTCTGGTTGAATGAGTCTTCTTAGTCCTCTTCTCTGGTTGAATGAGTCTTCTTAGTCCTCTACTCTCCTCTTCTCTGGTTGAATGAGTTCGAAATAGAGGCAGTGTTGTGGGTAACGCGTTATAAAGTACTCAAATGACTTATTTTGTTGTAATGAGTATCTTAACGCGTTAGTTTTTCCATTTAAGTAAACAGATACTTTTTCAAATAAGGAAATTGTTACAAAGTAACTTAAAAAAAAAAATTCTGCCGAATAAAATTCACACTTCCTGTTTCTTCAAGAACGTTGTGGCAGGAAGATAGCTAGCTAGCAAGATGACAGAGCCAACAGGCCTTTATATCGTGGAAGTATTCACATTATTTAGAATTGATAGAAGAAGAAAAAAGGACAACATAATAATAAATTGCAAACTGAGCCTCGGGGCTAAACGCTTGTCAACTCATCTCCACAAGCCCGATGGAGGAAGACCAACGCCAGCCAACCGTCACTGATCCCGAGGATCACCTTTATTTAACCAGGCAAGTCAGTTAAGAACAGATTCTTACTTTCAATGAAGGCCTAGGAACAGTGGGTTAACTGCCTGTTCAGGGGCAGAACGACAGATTTGTACCTTGTCAGCTCGGGAGTTTGAACTTGCAACGTTCCACTTTGAATATCCCGCGAGTTCTAAGTAGGCAAGCCTTTCTAAGGCGGTACGCACCCTCTACTGGGCATGACAACGACCAAGGCATTTCAGAGGGTTTTCAGTTTTTTTGGTAACGCAAAAGTAATGTAACGACTGTCGAGTTACTATCCACAGTAACACTGTAATGTAACAAGTTACTATCCACAGTAACACTGTAATGTAACAAGTTACTATCCACAGTAACACTGTAATGTAACAAGTTACTATCCACAGTAACACTGTAATGTAACAAGTTACTATCCACAGTAACACTGTAATGTAACAAGTTACTATCCACAGTAACACTCTAATGTAACAAGTTACTATCCACAGTAACACTGTAATGTAACAAGTTACTATCCACAGTAACACTGTAATGTAACAAGTTACTATCCACAGTAACACTGTAATGTAACAAGTTACTTTTAATGGCAGCTGAAACCTGACGAGTTACTGTCAATAGTAACTTACCCCCAAAACTGGCCAGGTGTCAGGGTCAAGGATCAAGGGTCGGGGATACTAACCTCTGGTTCCATGGGTTTGACATAGTTGGAAGGGAACACTCCGGTCCGGTTTCCAATGCACCCCCTCCACCACTCCCCCTCCTGCTCTGTTACCATGACTACGTCCCCCTCAGAGAACGTCAGGTCGCCTGCCTCCGGGCTCTCATAGGTGAACAGGGCCACAAACTCTGATTGGACAAAACACAGCCTGGTGAGAAACAACAGATCTTCTAATAATCAAACAGCAACCTTTTACCGGAGTGCGTTCCAAATGAAACACTATTCCCTATATAGTGCACTACTTTTGACCAGAGCATTTGGAACACACCCTGGCTGAATGAGGGATAAGAGACACACTCACCTTCTAGCTGGCTGGGATCTGGGCTCTCCAACTCATCAACAGTGGTGTATAGAGGTCTGTAGACAACACATACACTCTCAGTGTAGTATATAGTCAACACTCTCAGTGTAGTATATAGATAACACTCTCAGTGTAGTATATAGACAACACTCTCAGTGTAGTATATAGACAACACTCTCAGTGTAGTATATAGACAACACTCTCAGTGTAGTATATAGACAACACTCTCAGTGTAGTATATAGACAACACTCTCAGTGTAGTATATAGACAACACTCTCAGTGTAGTATATAGTCAACACTCTCAGTGTAGTATATAGACAACACTCTCAGTGTAGTATATAGACAACACTCTCAGTGTAGTATATAGACAACACTCTCAGTGTAGTATATAGACAACACTCTCAGTGTAGTATATAGACAACACTCTCAGTGTAGTATATAGACAACACTCTCAGTGTAGTATATAGACAACACTCTCAGTGTAGTATATAGTCAACACTCTCAGTGTAGTATAGAGATAACACTCTCAGTGTAGTATATAGACAACACTCTCAGTGTAGTATATAGACAACACTCTCAGTGTAGTATATAGTCAACACTCTCAGTGTAGTATATAGTCAACACTCTCAGTGTAGTATAGAGATAACACTCTCAGTGTAATATATAGAAAACACTCAGTGTAGTATATAGACAACACTCTCAGTGTAGTATATAGACAACACTCTCAGTGTAGTATATAGACAACACTCTCAGTGTAGTATAGAGACAACACTCTCAGTGTAGTATATAGACAACACTCTCAGTGTAGTATATAGACAACACTCTCAGTGTAGTATATAGACAACACTCTCAGTGTAGTATATAGACAACACTCTCAGTGTAGTATATAGACAACACTCTCAGTGTAGTATATAGCCAACTCTCTCAGTGTAGTATATAGATGTAGACAACACTCTCAGTGTAGTATAGAGACAACACTCTCAGTGTAGTATATAGACAACACTCTCAGTGTAGTATATAGACAACACTCTCAGTGTAGTATATAGACAACACTCTCAGTGTAGTATATAGACAACACTCTCAGTGTAGTATATAGACAACACTCTCAGTGTAGTATATAGACAACACTCTCAGTGTAGTATATAGCCAACTCTCTCAGTGTAGTATATAGATGTAGACAACACTCTCAGTGTAGTATATAGTCAACACTCTCAGTGTAGTATATAGACAACACTCTCAGTGTAGTATATAGACAACACTCTCAGTGTAGTATATAGACAACACTCTCAGTGTAGTATATAGACAACACTCTCAGTGTAGTATATAGACAACACTCTCAGTGTAGTATATAGACAACACTCTCAGTGTAGTATATAGACAACACTCTCAGTGTAGTATATAGCCAACTCTCTCAGTGTAGTATATAGATGTAGACAACACTCTCAGTGTAGTATATAGTCAACACTCTCAGTGTAGTATATAGACAACACTCTCAGTGTAGTATATAGACAACACTATCAGTGTAGTATATAGACAACACTCTCAGTGTAGTATATAGACAACACTCTCAGTGTAGTATATAGACAACACTCTCAGTGTAGTATATAGTCAACACTCTCAGTGTAGTATATAGACAACACTCTCAGTGTAGTATATAGACAACACTCTCAGTGTAGTATATAGATAACACTCTCAGTGTAGTATATAGTCAACACTCTCAGTGTAGTATATAGACAACACTCTCAGTGTAGTATATAGACAACACTCTCAGTGTAGTATATAGACAACACTCTCAGTGTAGTATATAGTCAACACTCTCAGTGTAGTATATAGACAACACTCTCAGTGTAGTATATAGTCAACACTCTCAGTGTAGTATATAGACAACACTCAGTGTAGTATAGAGATAACACTCTCAGTGTAGTATATAGACAACACTCTCAGTGTAGTATATAGCCAACACTCTCAGTGTAGTATATAGACAACACTCTCAGTGTAGTATATAGACAACACTCTCAGTGTAGTATAGAGATAACACTCTCAGTGTAGTATATAGACAACACTCTCAGTGTAGTATATAGCCAACACTCTCAGTGTAGTATATAGATGTAGTCAACACTCTCAGTGTAGTATATAGCCAACACTCTCAGTGTAGTATATAGCCAACACTCTCAGTGTAGTATATAGACAACACTCTCAGTGTAGTATATAGTCAACACTCTCAGTGTAGTATATAGACAACACTCTCAGTGTAGTATATAGTCAACACTCTCAGTGTAGTATAGAGATAACACTCTCAGTGTAGTATATAGACAACACTCTCAGTGTAGTCTATAGATAACACTCTCAGTGTAGTATATAGACAACACTCTCAGTGTAGTATATAGACAACCCTCAGTGTAGTATAGAGATAACACTCTCAGTGTAGTATATAGACAACACTCTCAGTGTAGTATATAGACAACACTCTCAGTGTAGTATATAGCCAACACTCTCAGTGTAGTATATAGCCAACACTCTCAGTGTAGTATATAGACAACACTCTCAGTGTAGTATATAGCCAACACTCTCAGTGTAGTATATAGATGTAGACAACACTCTCAGTGTAGTATATAGCCAACACTCTCAGTGTAGTATATAGATGTAGACAACACTCTCAGTGTAGTATATAGACAACACTCTCAGTGTAGTATATAGCCAACACTCTCAGTGTAGTATATAGATGTAGACAACACTCTCAGTGTAGTATATAGCCAACACTCTCAGTGTAGTATATAGATGTAGACAACACTCTCAGTGTAGTATATAGTCAACACTCTCAGTGTAGTATATAGTCAACACTCTCAGTGTAGTATATAGTCAACACTCTCAGTGTAGTATATAGTCAACACTCTCAGTGTAGTATATAGACAACACTCTCAGTGTAGTATATAGTCAACACTCTCAGTGTAGTATATAGACAACACTCTCAGTGTAGTATATAGATGTAGACAACACACACACACTCTTGAACTATATGTATGCTTTCTTGTGCATGTTTGTAATTTGTGCCTATATCAGTGTGTGTGTTTATCATTACTCTGCGTGTGTGTTGTTTTCCTGGGAGGAGTCTTTGATGGGGGTGACGTTGGGGGCGGGGATCCGTCCTGCCCCTGCAATCTCTCCGTCAGGAAGTCTGAGTAAAAGGAAGTTGGGACAGATTAAGACAGACGAGACATGCATAGAGATAGAGGGCTCTAGATGGATAGAACACGTTTTAGGACAAGCCCATTAAAGGCTTCCACCATTTTAAAGTAGTCAACTGGGTGGGACTTCCTATGGGACGGGCACTATCAGCCAATTATCAGAGCATTGGCTGCTTCTTCAAATTGGGTTAGCTGGTTTTGTAAACGGCTTTAAGATATATCACTGCCACCATCTCGTGGCCATAACACATGAATGACACAGGACTGGGTTCAGGACCCCAGGTGGAGGTTAATCACCTGTATTAGCTTAACGCTTCCAAAACAAAAGAAGAAGAAGAGAATGGAGCCTCAATGTTGCTGTCCACAAATGGCAATATGATACAGACTTGTATCTATCTCTATAGGAGATGAGACCTATAGAATACATGAGACAGGCTAAGTCCCGGATGGCACCCTAATGAGGAACCCAATGGGCCCTGGTCAAGAGTAGTGCACTAAATAGGGAATAGGCTGCTATTTGGGACTAACAGAATGTTGTGATGGTTCCATTCTCTTACCCAGGGCTGGGTGGTAGTGTTGGACAGGAAGGGGGCAGTAGGTCAGAGGCAAGGGGGGTGGTGCATCTCTCAGCATAGCTCTGGGGGAACCAGCCCCTGTTCCCACGGTAACTACCACACAGCCAACCAGGCTCCGCCACCATCTCATCATCTACCTGCATCATGGGAAACAGAGTTGAAGTGGTGTCAGTGGGAGTCCACTTTAACACGTGTGTGTGTGTGTGTGTGTGTACCTCTATGAGACAGTCAGCGTCCAGGCTGAGCTCGTCAGCGTTGCGTGCGGTGAAGGGGTACAGGGCTCTGCAGGAGGTCAGGGTTAATAAACTCTCTGCATTCAGCACTGGATGCTGGCGTCCTCCTCTCTCCTGCGGCTCAATTCGCCGCCTCCTCCTCTCCTCCTCCTCCTCCTCCTCTCTCCTCTCTCCCTCCAGCTTGGCTTGTCTGATGAGAGGAAACACACAGACACCGTGTACACTGAGCATCAGTGGAAGCTCCTCAGAAGGGGAAGGGGAGGATTCCTCAGCGAAATCATGAGAAATGGTAGCTAGCTTCCGGGTTCATCGGGCGGGTGTTAAGAAGCGCGGCGGGTCATGTTTGGGAGGACACATGACTCGACCTTCGCCTCTTCAGAGGCCCGTTGGGGAGTTGCAGGGATGAGACAAGATAGTAATTAATCACAAAATAGGGGAGAAATCGGCGGTAAAAAATAAACGAAAATAAATATTCAGTCAAAAGGTTTGGAGTTTCTACTCATTCCAGGGGTTATAACACCATGTGGATATCGGGCTATCCTGTGTATACCAACCCTAACTCGTCACAACACAGCTGAGTGGCTCAAACGCATTAAGAAGGAAAGAAATTCCACAAATGTACTTTTAACAAGGCACACCTGTTCATTTAAATGGGGACTACCTCATGAAGCTGGTTGAGAGAATGCAACGTGTGTGCAAAGCTGTCATCAAGGCAAAGGGTAACTACTTTGAAGAATCTAAAATATATTTTGATTTGTTTAACACTGTTTTGGTTACTACATGGTTCCATATGTTACTACATGGTTCCATATGTTACTACATGATTCCATATGTTACTACATGATTCCATATGTTACTACATGATTCTATATGTTACTACATGATTCTATATGTTACTACATGATTCCATATGTTACTACATGATTCTACATTATTCTACATGTTACTACATGATTCTATATGTTACTACATGATTCCATATGTTACTACATGATTCTATATGTTACTACATGATTCCATATGTTACTACATGATTCTATATGTTACTACATGATTCTATATGTTACTACATGATTCTATATGTTACTACATGATTCTATATGTTACTACATGATTCTACATTATTCTACATGTTACTACATGATTCTACATTATTCTACATGTTACTACATGATTCTATATGATTCTACATGTTACTACATGATTCTACATGTTACTACATGTTACTACATGATTCCATATGATTCTACATATTACTACATGATTCCATATGATTCTACATGTTACTACATGATTCCATATGATTCTACATGTTACTACATGATTCTACATGTTACTACATGATTCCATATGATTCTACATGTTACTACATGATTCTACATGTTACTACATTATTCTACATGTTACTACATGATTCCATATGATTCTACATGTAACTACATGATTCTACATGTTACTACATTCTATATGTTACTACATGATTCTACATGATTCCATATGATTCCATATGATTCTACATGTAACTACATGATTCTACATGTTACTACATTCTATATGTTACTACATGATTCTACATGATTCCATATGATTTTACATGTTACTACATGATTCCATATGATTCTACATGTTACTACATGATTCTACATGTTACTACATGATTCTACATGTTACTACATGATTCTACATGTTACTACATGATACTACATGTTACTACATGATACTACATGTTACTACATGATTCCATATGATACTACATGTTACTACATGATTCTACATGTTACTACATGATTCCATATGTTACTGCATGATTCCATATGTTACTACATGATTCCATATGTTACTACATGATTCTACATGTTACTACATGATTCCATATGATACTACATGTTACTACATGATTCTACATGTTACTACATGATTCCATATGTTACTACATGATTCCATATGTTACTACATGATTCCATATGTTACTACATGATTCCATATGTTACTACATGATTCCATATGTTACTACATGATTCCATATGTTACTACATGATTCCATATGTTACTACATGATTCCATATGATTCTACATGATTCCATATGATTCTACATGATTCCATATGATTCTACATGATTCCATATGTTACTACATGATTCCATATGTTACTACATGATTCCATATGTTACTACATGATTCCATATGTTACTACATGATTCCATATGTTACTACATTATTCCATATGTTACTACATGATTCCATATGTTACTACATGATTCCATATGTTACTACATGGTTCCATATGTTACTACATGATTCCATATGTTACTACATGATTCCATATGTTACTACATGATTCCATATGTTACTACATGATTCCATATGATTCTACATGATTCTACATGTTACTACATGATTCCATATGTATTCTTTTTTTTGATGTCTTCACTATTATTCTATAACTGTACTGTATATACTAAATATGTTCACGTCACCAAATAATTGATTAAAACTGTTTTGCAATGGTCTACAGTAGCCTCAACAGTACTATGTAGAGTAGCACCATGGTGTAGCCGGAGGACAGCTAGCTTCTGTCCTCCTCTGGGTACATTGACTTTAATACAAAACCGAGGAGGCTCATGGTTCTCACACACTTCCATAGACTTACACAGTAATTATGACAACTTCTGGAGGATGTCCTCCAACCTATCAGAGCAACATGAACCGACATTTGTCCACCCAATCAAAGGATCAGAGAATAAATCTAGTACTGAAGGCATAAGCTACAGCTAGCTAGCGCTGCAGTGAGTAAAATGTGACAAGTAGTTGACTCAAAGAGGGAGAAGGACAATAGTTGAACAATTTTGAACAAATACATTTCCTCAAAAATAAAGGGTAAGCAAGAGAGAGGGGACGAAAGAGAGCAATATTTTGTAGTATTGTTTTGGACTTTTACTTAACTTTTACTGACTATGGCAGCACTGGAATTCTTCCAAGGTAAGCTTTTGGTTTTGTTAATTTATAGTCAAAGGGGTGTAACTGCTAAAGTGCTTGAATGATTTACTAATGTGTTAGTGCTATAGTGCATTCGGAAGGTATTTATGTTACAGCCTTATTCTAGAATATATTAAATACATTTTACCTCATCAATCTACACACAATACCCCATGATGACATCACAATACCCCATGATGACATCACAGTACCCCATGATGACATCACAATACCCCATGATGACACACAATACCCCATGATGACATCACAATACCCCATGATGACATCACAATACCCCATAATGACATCACAACACCCCATGATGACATCACAATAAACCCATGATGACATCACAATACCCCATGATGACATCACAATACCCCATGATGACATCACAATACCCCATAATGACATCACAACACCCCATGATGACATCACAATACCCCATGATGACATCACAATACCCCATGATGACATCACAATACCCCATAATGACAACACCCCATGATGACATCACAATACCCCATGATGACATCACAATACCCCATGATGACATCACAATACCCCATGATGACATCACAATACCCCATAATGACATCACAATACCCCATGATGACATCACAATACCCCATGATGACATCACAACACCCCATGATGACATCACAGTACCCCATGATGACATCACAACACCCCACGATGACATCACAGTACCCCACGATGACATCACAATACCCCACGATGACATCACAATACCCCACGATGACATCACAATACCCCATGATGACATCACAGTACCCCATGATGACATCACAATACCCCATGATGACATCACAATACCCCATGATGACATCACAGTACCCCATGATGACATCACAATACCCCATGATGACATCACAATACCCCATGATGACATCCCAATACCCCATGATGACATCCCAATACCCCATGATGACATCACAATACCCCATGATGACATCACAATACCCCATGATGACATCACAGTACCCCATGATGACATCACAGTACCCCATGACGACATCACAACACCCCATGATGACATCACAACACCCCATGATGACATCACAACACCCCATGATGACATCACAACACCCCATGATGACATCACAATACCCCATGATGACATCACAATACCCCATGATGACATCACAACACCCCATGATGACATCACAACACCCCATGATGACATCACAATACCCCATAATGACATCACAATACCCCATAATGACATCACAACACCCCATGATGACATCACAATACCCCATGATGACATCACAACACCCCATAATGACATCACAACACCCCATGATGACATCACAATACCCCATGATGACATCACAATACCCCATGATGACATCACAATACCCCATGATGACATCACAATACCCCATGATGACATCACAATACCCCATGATGACATCACAATACCCCATGATGACATCACAATACCCCCTAACAGATTTGAAGAAATGTTTGCAAATGTATAAAAAAAAAATGAAATACCATATTTAGATAAGTATTCAGACCCTTTACTCCGGACTTTGTTGAAGCACCTTTGGCAGCGATTACAGCCTTGAGTCTTCTTGGGTATGATGCTACAAGCTTGGCACACCTGTATTTGGGGAGTTTCTCCCATTCTTCTTTGCAGATCCTCTCAAGCTATGTCAGGTTGGATGGGGAGTATTGCCGCACAGCTATTTTCAGGTCTCTCCAGAGATGTTGGATCGGGTTCAAGTCTGGGCTCTGGTTGGGCCACTCAAGGATATTCAGACACTTGTCCTGCAACCACTCCTGCATTGTATTGGCTGTGTGCTTATGGTCATTGTTCTGTTGGAAGGTGAACCTTTGCCCCAGTCTGAAGTCCTGAGCACTCTGGAACAGATTTTCATCAATGATCTCTCTGTACTTTGCTCCGTTTATATTTGCCTCGATCCTGGTAAATGCTGCCACCACCATGCTTCACCGTAGGGATGGTGCCACCACCATGCTTCACCGTAGGGATGGCACTGGCGCCAGGTTTCCTCCAGACCCATTCAGGTTAAAGAGTTTAATCTTGGTTTCATCAGACAGAGTATTTAGGTGCCTTTTGGCAAACTCCAAGCAGGCTGTCATGTGCCTTTTACTGGGGAGTGGCTTCTGTCTGGCCACTCTACCATAAAGGCCTGATTGGTGGAGTGCTGCAGAGATGGTTGTCCTTCTGGAAGGTTCTCCCATTCCACAGAGGAACATTGGAGCTCTGTCAGAGTGACCATCAGGTTCTTGGTCACCTCCCTGACTAAGGCCATTCTCCAGCGATTGCTCAGTTTGGCCAGGAGGCCAGCTCCAGGAAAAGTATTGGTGGTACAAAACTTCTTAAATTGAGTTCTTGGGGACCTTCAATGTGCCAGAACAGTTTTGGTACCCTTCCTCAGATCTGTGACTCAACACAATCCTGTCTCAGAGCTCTACGAACAATTCCTTTGACCTCGTGGCTTGGTTTTTGCTCTGATATGCACTGTCAACTGTGTGACCTTAATGAGCTAGCTAGGTTTGTGTCTTTCCAAATCATGTCCAATCAATTAAATTTACCACAGGTGAACTCCAAATCAAGTTGTAGAAACATCTCAAGGATGATCAATGGAAACAGGACCTGAGCTCCAGTCCCATAGCAAAGGGTGCAACCTGAGCTCCAGTCCCATAGCAAAGGGTGCAACCTGAGCTCCAGTCCCATAGCAAAGGATGCAACCTGAGCTCCAGTCCCATAGCAAAGGGTGCAACCTGAGCTCCAGTCCCATAGCAAAGGGTGCAACCTGAGCTCCAGTCCCATAGCAAAGGGTGCAACCTGAGCTCCAGTCCCATAGCAAAGGATGCAACCTGAGCTCCAGTCCCATAGCAAAGGATGCAACCTGAGCTCCAGTCCCATAGCAAAGGATGCAACCTGAGCTCCAGTCCCATAGCAAAGGGTGCAACCTGAGCTCCAGTCCCATAGCAAAGGGTGCAACCTGAGCTCCAGTCCCATAGCAAAGGGTGCAACCTGAGCTCCAGTCCCATAGCAAAGGATGCAACCTGAGCTCCAGTCCCATAGCAAAGGATGCAACCTGAGCTCCAGTCCCATAGCAAAGGATGCAACCTGAGCTCCAGTCCCATAGCAAAGGATGCAACCTGAGCCCCAGTCCCATAGCAAAGGGTGCAACCTGAGCTCCAGTCCCATAGCAAAGGATGCAACCTGAGCTCCAGTCCCATAGCAAAGGATGCAACCTGAGCTCCAGTCCCATAGCAAAGGGTCTGAATACTTGTGGTAAATAAGGGATTATTGCTTTTATGTTTAATACATTAGCAAAAACAATTGTAAAACCTGTTTTCGCTTTGTCATTATATTGTGTGTAGATTGATGAGGATTTTCTTTTTCTATTTATTCAATCCATTTTAGAAGAAGGCTGTAACGTAACAAAATGTGGAAAAGTCAAGGGGTCTGAATACTTTCTGAATGCACTGTATTAGCTATTCGCTAAACTTGCAATAACATCTGCTAACCATGTGTATGTGACCAATAAAAATGTATTTGATATTGACTATAACATTAGGTAATACGGTGACAATGATGTAGGCTGTGTGTAGCGGTTATGGCATGAAGGTTCAGCTTGAATCTTTTTTTGTTGTTGCCTGGTCACATACAGCTGATGTGTTGTGCATTGAAGTCCACAAGCATTGCCCTGCTTGAAGACCCACAACTTTCAACAGAGAGAACATTTTTCGGACACTGAGTTGAACATTGCACTCCAAAACACCTTGATAATCTGCTGATTTCACGGTCCCAGTACCAGAGGCAGAAGAGCAACCCCACAGCACTATCGATCCTCCACCATTATTGATTGTAGGGAGGGTGTTCTTTTCCTTGAATGCTTCATTTGGTAAACATAGGAAGACCCCACTGCTGAAGGAGACACTAGAAAGCTTTGATTGAACTTCTCAAAAACACATCTAAATCCCGGGGAAAATATTTTGTAGACCAAATACAGATCAGTGCTGTGTTTACTGATGGGGCGGCAGGGTAGCCTAGTGGTTAGAGCGTTGGACTAGTAACCGAAAGGTTGCAAGATCAAATCCCCGAGCTGACAAGGTACAAATCTGTCGTTCTGCCCCTGAACAAGACAGTTAACCCACTGATCCTAGGCCGTCATTGAAAATAATAATTTGTTCTTAACTGACTTGCCTAGTTAAATAAAAAATAACGACCAAATGTAGAACTATACAACGGTCAGTATATTGGACGTTTAGTGTGTCTTTGACTCACCTGGCAGCCTCTTCATCCCCCCTCCTCTTTCTCTCCTCGTCTCTCCCTCTCTCCATCTCTCTCAGTTTCTGCTTCTTGACCCGGCAGAGGTCCTCCAGAACAGACTGCTGCTTCCCCTGCCGCTCCCTCAGGTCCTAACCACAACATCACATAACCATCACACAACTATAACCATCACATAACCATCATACAACTATAACCGTCACATAACCACAACATCACATAACCATCACACAACTATAACCATCACATAACCACAACATCACATAACCATCACACAACTATAACCATCACACAACCACAACATCACATAACCATCACACAACTATAACCATCACATAACCACAACATCACACAACTATAACCATCACATAACCATCATACAACTATAACCATCACACAACCACAACATCACATAACCACAACATCACATAACCATCACACAACTATAACCATCACATAACCACAACATCACATAACCATCACACAACCACAACATCACATAACCACAACATCACATAACCATCACACAACTATAACCATCACACAACATCACATAACCACAACATCACATAACCATCACATAACTATAACCATCACATAACCACAACATCACATAACCATCACACAACTATAACCATCACACAACCACAACATCACATAACCGCAACATCACATAACCATCACACAACTATAACCATCACACAACATCACATAACCACAACATCACATAACCATCACATAACTATAACCATCACATAACCACAACATCACATAACCATCACACAACTATAACCATCACACAACCACAACATCACATAACCGCAACATCACATAACCATCACACAACTATAACCATCACATAACCACAACATCACATAACCATCACACAACTATAACCATCACATAACCATCATACAACTATAACCATCACACAACCACAACATCACATAACCACAACATCACATAACCATCACACAACTATAACCATCACATAACCACAACATCACATAACCACAACATCACATAACCATCACACAACCACAACATCACATAACCACAACATCACATTACCATCACACAACTATAACCATCACATAACCACAACATCACATAACCATCACACAACTATAACCATCACACAACATCACATAACCACAACATCACATATCCATCACATAACTATAACCATCACATAACCACAACATCACATAACCATCACACAACTATAACCATCACACAACCACAACATCACATAACCATCACACAACTATAACCATCACACAACTATAACCATCACACAACCACAACATCACATAACCACAACATCACATAACCATCACACAACTATAACCATCACATAACCATCACACAACTATAACCATCACACAACCACAACATCACATAACCACAACATCACATAACCATCACACAACTATAACCATCACACAACCACAACATTTAGATTTTAGTCATTTAGCAGACGCTTTACAGTAGTGATTACGGGGGAATCGAGCCCACTACCCTGGTGTTGCTAAGCTACACGGGGGACAACACAACCACAACACAACCACCATATAAACACAACCACAACACAACAACAACACAACCACATCCACAACACATCCACAACCCAAACACAACCCAACCACCACCCATCCACAACACAACCACAACACATCCACAACATATCCACAACCCAACCACAACACAACCACCATACAAACACATCCACAACCCAACCACAACCACAAAACAAACACAACACAACCATTATACAAACACAACCACAACACAACCATCATACAAACACAACCACAACACAACCATCATACAAACACAACCACAACACAACCATCATACAAACACAACCACAACACAACCATCATACAAACACAACCACAACACAACCATCATACAAACACAACCACAACACAACCACAGGTGTGTATTATAACTCAACATGGAAACGAAATGTACACAAAAACTAAGCAAAGTATTCATCAGTAATACTATCACTATGAGGGACTGATATAATAATGAGGAAAAGCAAGGAAAAAGAAGGGGAGTTGATAAACTAATGATAAACAGAAATATGCAGATGGAGGACAGACGGAGAGAAGAATAACCTTGATAAGGAGGAAGAGTTGACTGAGACAGCCCAGCAGCGAGAGAAGAGACTGTAGAACACAGTCATCCATATCGACTGACTAGGGAGGAGGGAGGGAGAGAGAGAGGGGGAGAGGGAGGGAGAGAGGGGAGAGAGAGAGATGGAGGGAGGGAGAGAGGGGAGTTGGAGGGAGAGAGGGGAGAGAGAGAGGGGAGAGGGAGGGAGAGAGGGGAGAGAGAGAGGGGAGAGGGAGGGAGAGAGGGGAGAGAGAGAGAGAGGGGAGAGAGAGGGGAGAGGGAGGGAGAGAGGGGGAGAGAGAGAGAGAGAGGGGAGAGGGAGGGAGGGGAGAGAGGGAGGGAGAGAGAGAGATGGAGGGAGGGTGGGAGAGAGAGAGGGAGAGAGGGGAGATGGAGGGAGGGTGGGGAGAGAGAGAGGGAGAGAGGGGAGAGAGAGAGATGGAGGGAGGGAGGGAGCGAGGGAGGGAGGGAGAGAGAGAGGGAGGAGGGAGGGAGAGAGGGGAGAGAGAGGGAGAGAGGGGAGAGAGAGAGAGAGAGGGGAGAGGGAGGAGGGGAGAGAGGGAGGGAGAGAGGGGAGAGAGAGAGATGGAGGGAGGGTGGGGAGAGAGAGAGGGAGAGAGGGGGAGAGAGAGAGATGGAGGGGAGGGAGAGAGGGGAGAGAGAGAGAGGGGAGAGGGAGGGAGGGGAGAGAGGGAGGGAGAGAGGGGAGAGAGAGAGAGATGGAGGGAGGGAGCGAGGGATGGGAGGGGAGGGAGAGAGAGGGAGGAGGAGGAGAGAGGGGAGAGAGAGGGAGAGAGGGGGAGAGAGAGAGATGGAGGGAGGGAGAGAGGGGAGAGAGAGATGGAGGGAGGGAGCGAGGGAGGGTGGGGAGAGAGAGGGAGAGAAAGGGAGGGGGAGAGAGAGATGGAGGGAGGGAGGGAGGGGGAGAGGGGAGAGAGAGAGATGGAGGGAGGGAGCGAGGGAGGGAGGGGAGAGAGAGGGAGAAAGGGAGGGGAGAGAGAGATGGAGGGAGGAGGGAGGGAGGAGGGAGGGAGGGAGGGAGGGAGGGAGGAGGGGAGGGAGGGAGGGAGGGGGGAGGGAAGGGGGAGGGGGAGGGGAGGAGAGAGAGAAAGGGGAGACGGAGGGGGAGGGGAGAGAGAGAGAGGGATGGGAGACGGAGGAGAGGAAGGGGGAGAGAAGACGGATGGAGAGGGAGGGGAGAGAGAGAGGGAGGGAGACGAGGGAGAGGGGAGAGAGAAGGAGATGGAGAGAGGGGTGACGAGGGAGAGGGGAGAGAAGGGAGACGGAGAGAGGGGAGACGAGGGAGAGGGGAGAGAAGGGAGACGAAGGAGGGAGTGGGATGAGGGAGAAAGGGGAGAGACAGGGAGGGGAGTCAGAGGGAGGGGGAGGGGAGAGAGAGGGGGAAGACGGAGGGGAGAGGGAGGGGAGACGGAGAGAGAGAGGGGAGACGGAGGGAGGGAGGGGGAGGGGGAGAGAGGGAGGGGAGATGGGGGGGGGGGTAGAGAGGGAGAGGAGAGAGGGATGGTAAAGAGGGAGAGGAGAGGGGAATGGAGGGAGGGGAGAGGGAGGGGAGACAGAGGGAGGGTAGGGAGGGAGAGAGGAATGGAGGGAGGGGAGAGAGGAATGGAGTGAGGGACGGAAAGGATGGGTGGAAAGAAAGAAGAGGGAGAAAGATAACAGTTAAAGGAATCCACAGGCAGCGAAAAAGGAAGGAAGGCAGGAAGGAAGGCAGGAAGGAAGGAAGGAAGGCAGGAAGGAAGGAAGGAAGGAAGGAAGGAAGGAAGGAAGGAAGGAAGGAAGGAAGGCAGGCAGGAAGGAAGGAAGGAAGGAAGGAAGGCAGGAAGGCAGGAAGGAAGGAAGGAAGGAAGGCAGGAAGGAAGGAAGGCAGGAAGGAAGGAGCATGTTTTTCATTAGTTATTATTAGGATCATATTCTGAGGACAATACAAGGGAGATGTTTTTTTCTTCTTCGTGTTTTCGTGTGTTGACGGCAAAGCTCTTGGTAGGTTCCATCAATGATCTGACGGATCACGGCGGTCATCTTGGTGATTGTCTTGGTAACCAGTTGGGTGGTGCTGTGGTCCTCTCCATCCAACAGTCTCCTGTACTCTGAGATCTCCGTCTCCAGGTGGTTCTTATGGTCTAGCAGCCTGTCATAGACCTGCTTGGGCGATGCTGCCATGGAGCTGGGAGAGCTGGTCCTTCAGACTAGTCATCGTGCTCTGGAGCCCCGTCTGGCCCATCTGTGCAGAGTAGCGGTTCTGGATGTCTGTCAGGGCGGGTGCACTCCAGGGACAATAGTGTGTGATTGCAATTTGGGGCATTTCTGCATGTGGGCATTCCTCTATCTGCAGAGCCCGAGAGGAGGGGGGGCGAGGTACACGGTTCTACTGGTATCCTAGCTATATTTAGCTACTCAGCCTCCAACCTGCTATTTACTTGTAATGTCTTTGTTTGTTGTCTCTCTATTGAACCAATCAACCCTTCTATGGGGACGGGTAGTTGTAGTTCACCCTTCGTTGTCAGGCTCGGCTTCGGTGTCAGGCTCGGCTTCGGTGTAAGGCTCTGCTTCTTTGTCAGGCTTGGCTTGTCCACCAGAGGTCACAATGTCCTTCTTAGTTGTAGAGCTTCCCTGGTAGTGGAGGTGTTCAGATACTCAGATTCACCAGTGATTGTCTGAGATGCGATTTCTTCCTTCCCACCTTGTGTCTTTAGTCAAAGTTCTAGGATCACTTTTCCATGGCGTAGATGCAGACTGAATCTTTCTGGTCTCGTAGTGGAGGTTATCTTCTCACCTCGTGTTGAGTCACTTTACACGCCAGTAGCAATCCGTTAATGTACTGGACTTACCATTTTCAGCACTGTAGTCACCGCTACACACTTTCTGATGTGATATTATTCATTCTTAGCGAGACGTTTTAAGCACTCTGGTCGGAAAGGCAGTTCCATCACACTGACATGCTCGTCTGAGCCCATTAGGGCATGGACTTAGTTAATGTGCAACAGACATGAAAAATCATCATCTCATTAGAAAACTTAAATCACATTCATATCTTAACACAAATAGTTTCATTGTTCTTCATATCGTATTAACATCCTATTGGATGGAAACTTGACAGCTAGAATGTGTTTCCTTCCTAAGTTACAGTATTTTTGTTACACAGTTTTAAATGACATCACAAAATGAAAAGCAATATGACAGGATTATTCTTTAGATCCCCACGGTCCATTCTTAACCTAACCCTTACCTTATCTATAAAATATTGTCCTCATATTCACTGTATTCAGAAAAAGGTTTTGGCGGCAAGAGTATCTCTCTACACACAGCACATTCTTTCCCCAATACTGCAGGGAAAGAAAGACCATTTTGGGGCACACAATTTATGACCGGGTCTTAAGGTGTCAAAACCGGCACAACTCCCCACTCTCCTCTCCTGTAGGTCTGGCTATCTGTCAGCCATGTTCCAAGCTGGTCTGGCTATCTGTCAGCCATGTTCCAAGCTGGTCTGTCTATCTGTCAGCCATGTTCCAAGCTGGTCTGGCTTTCTGTCAGCCATGTTCCAAGCTGGCCTGGCTATCTGTCAGCCATGTTCCAAGCTGGCCTGGCTATCTGTCAGCCATGTTCCAAGCTAATCTGTCTATCTGTCAGCCATGTTCCAAGCTGGTCTGTCTATCTGTCAGCCATGTTCCAAGCTGGTCTGGCTATCTGTCAGCCATGTTCCAAGCTGGTCTGTCTATCTGTCAGCCATGTTCCAAGCTGGTCTGTCTATCTGTCCGCCATGTTGTATATAGACTCCCCATTTGTTTTCTACTGTGTTATTGACTTGTTAATTGTTTACTCCATGTGTAACTCTTTGTTGTCTGCTCACACTGCTATGCTTTATCTTGGCCAGGTCGCAGTTGCAAATGAGAACTTGTTCTCAACTAGCCTACCTGGTTAAATAAAGGTGAAATAAAAATAAATAAAAATGTTCCAAGCTGGTCTGGCTATCTGTCAGCCATGTTCCAAGCTGGTCTGGCTATCTGTCAGCCATGTTCCAAGCTGGTCTGGCTATCTGTCAGCCATGTTCCAAGCTGGTCTGGCACATTTGATCCTCACCCAGGAGAGAGTCATGACACCCTGTTGGTATTGTTGATCTAGACAGGTCGACTATAACATAACCCTGTTGGTATTGTTGATCTAGACAGGCTGAAATGCCTTCTGGAACATGTGACATTTAATGTGCCTTAATAACAGACTTGCCATCTGTTATATTGAAAAAATTGTTAAATTATGAGGCTTGTTGGTTAAGGCACATAAAAAGTCAGCAACCTTCCCACAAGTCATGACTGGCTGAGATAATGAGTGGGCTGGATATGCAGAGAGATGAGTTCGGATTGGTCTGCCATATAGAAGGCTTCTGTATCGTGTAGTGGAGCTGCAAAAGTGTTGCTCTCCACTTTCTGGAGGATCAAGTTATGAAATCAGTGGGAATTAGAGCATGAGAGCTAAAGAGATGGAGAAAACACCTGTCTCAGGATTACATCTTCAAACTAAGGGCAACAGTGGCATGGCATTCATGACAGGGAGATGTGTCCATCATGCATGATGATATATTTGGGTAAGATAGTCTAGTGTTAGCTAGCTACATTTTCAGATATTACACATTTCCAATTTTGACAGAAAGTGGTTTCCTTTCAAGCTAAAATATACTGTTAGCTAGCTAGCTAAAGTTAGCTGGCTGGCTCCCTAGCTAACGTTACGTGTATGACGTTATTATTCATATCCCAGAACCGTTTGCTTTGCTAGGTAGAGTCTAATGTTAGCTAGCTCCCAGCAGATTCATGCAGTATAGTGGCTCGTTAGCTAACATGACGTGTGTGATCTTACACACTGTTTACCTAGCTAGGGTCATTGTTTACCTAGCTAGGGTCATTGTTTACCTAGCTAGGGTCATTGTTTACCTAGCTAGGGTCATTGTTTACCTAGCTAGGTTAATTGTTTACCTAGCTAGCTAGCTAGCTACATGTCTTAAGCTAAAGTGTACAACACCCGTTGAATATGGTCGGTGTCTCTAGTGGTCTGTCCTGGTTTTAGCTGGTCTCTAGTGGTCTGTCCTGGTTTTGGCTGGTCTCTAGTAGTCTGTCCTGGTTTTGGCTGGTCTCTAGTGGTCTGTCCAGGTTTTAGCTGGTCTCTAGTGGTCTGTCCAGGTTTTAGCTGGTCTCTAGTGGTCTGTCCTGGTTTTGGCTGGTCTCTAGTGGTCTGTCCTGGTTTTAGCTGGTCTCTAGTGGTCTATCCTGGTTTTGGCTGGTCTCTAGTGGTCTATCCTGGTTTTAGCTGGTCTCTAGTGGTCTATCCTGGTTTTGGCTGGTCTCTAGTGGTCTGTCCAGGTTTTAGCTTGTCTCTAGTGGTCTGTTCAGGTTCTAGCTGGTCTCCAGTGGTCTGTTCAGGTTTTAGCTGGTCTCTAGGGGTCTGTTCAGGTTTTAGCTGGTCTCTAGTGGTCTGTCCAGGTTTTAGCTGGTCTCTAGTGGTCTGTTCAGGTTTTAGCTGGTCTCTAGTGGTCTGTTCAGGTTTTAGCTGGTCTGTAGTGGTCTATCCTGGTTTTGGCTGGTCTCTAGTGGTCTATCCTGGTTTTAGCTGGTCTCTAGTGGTCTGTCCAGGTTTTGGCTGGTCTCTAGTGGTCTGTCCAGGTTTTAGCTGGTCTCTAGTGGTCGGTAATTTGATGTCTTGCTGGTAGTGGTCTGTAGGGGTCTGTAGTGGTCTGTACTGGTCTGTACTGGTTTGTACTGGTATGTACTAGTCTGTAGTGGTCTGTAGCGGTATGTACTAGTCTGTAGTGGTCTGTAGTAGTATGTACTAGTCTGTAGTGGTCTGTAGTGGTATGTACTAGTCTGTAGTGGTCTGTAGTGGTACCTTGAGGTCTTGCTGGTAGTGGTCCATCATGGCCAGCTTGTCGGTTGTCTCTCTCTCCAGAGTGTCTAATTGGTCCTTCAGCCTCCGACAGACCACGCCCTTCTCCGCAACACTGCCACCTACAGAGGTAATTTCCACAGCTACCAACACAGATCAGAGGTCATGGAGATCAGCATAGAGTTCAAGGTTGAGAGAATGTTGAGAGCAGTGTGTGTGTGTCTGTGTGTGTGTTTACCAGGGATGTTGTTGCAGCCCATGTTCTTGAGTCTCTCTGTCAGTCTCTGTTGCTGTGGAACCAACTGACACAGTTTCCTCTGGTAGTCCTATTGTACACAGACACACATTATTTATAGTAACCTATAGCTGGCTGGCTCCCTGGAGCCCACTATCCTATGGTGTTGGAGGACAGAAGAGAGACACGTGTTTATTGTACAGTACCAGTATTGCTGTAAACCTTATTTGACCAAATAAGCATTTTCGCCGAGGAAGGGAGAGAAGAGTAAGATTATTGGAAGCTGGGAAAGATGGATGAGAGAGAGATGGAAGGAGGGATGAAAGGATAGAGGGATGAGAGATGGAGGGATGGGCATATTGAGGGAAGGATGGACGTATTGAGGGGAGGAGGGGTGGTGATGGAGGGATGGACATATTGAGGGGAGGAGGGGTGGTGATGGAGGGATGGACATATTGAGGGGAGGAGGGGTGGTGATGGAGGGATGGACATATTGAGGGGAGGAGGGGTGGTGATGGAGGGATGGACATATTGAGGGGAGGAGGGGTGGTGATGGAGGGATGGACATATTGAGGGGAGGTGGGGTGGTGATGGAGGGATGGACGTATTGAGGGGAGGAGGGGTGGTGATGGAGGGATGGACATATTGAGGGGAGGAGGGGTGGTGATGGAGGGATGGACATATTGAGGGGAGGAGGGGTGGTGATGGAGGGATGGACATATTGAGGGGAGGAGGGGTGGTGATGGAGGGATGGACATATTGAGGGGAGGAGGGGTGGAGATGGAGGGATGGACATATTGAGGGGAGGAGGGGTGGTGATGGAGGGATGGACATATTGAGGGGAGGAGGGGTGGTGATGGAGGGATGGACATATCGAGGGGAGGAGGGGTGGTGATGGAGGGATGGACGTATCGAGGGGAGGAGGGGTGGTGATGGAGGGCTAGAACGATGGAATGATGACAGATGGAGGGATTGGCTCTGACCTCAAACTGTGTCTGCAGGGTGTTGATCTTGGAGGCACGCCCATCTCTCCTCTGATTGATGAGATCGATCTCCGCTCTTTGGATCCGCCTCTTACTCTGGGCGTCACGGAGACCATCTGATAACTGCTTGTGTCTGCTGCCCTGGAGACCAACCACCAATCAGGGGTTAACGTAATTGTGTGTGTGTGTGCGTGTGTGTGTGCGTGCTGACCCTGGGTCACGGGGTCACCATTATCAACATAGAGTGGGGTCACGGCCAGGGTCACCATTATCACCATAGAGTGGGGGCAAGGCCAGGGTCACCATTATCACCAGCAACCATGGATGAATTAAGGTTAAATGCCTTGCTCAAGGGCACGTCAACAGATTTTTCACTTTGTCGGCTCTAGGATACCAACCTTTCAGGGTCACTGACCCACTGCCATCTGCCGCACGTGTGTGGTGTTGTGTGTGTGGGTGTGGTGTGTGTGGGTGGTGTGTGTGTGGGTGGTGTATGTGTGGGTGGTGTGTGTGTGTGTGGTGTGTGTGTGGGTTGTGTGTGTGTGGGTGGTGTATGTGTGGGTGGTGTGTGTGTGGGTGGTGTGTGTGTGGGTGACGTGTGTGTTTGTGGTGTGTGTGTGGTGTGGGTGGTGTGTGTGTGTGTGTGTGTGTGTAGGGGGGGGGGGGGTGGTGTGTGTGTGTGGGTGGTGTCTGTGTGGGTGGTGTGTGTGTGGGTGGTGTGTGTGGGTGGTGTGGGTGTGGGTGGTGTGGGTGGTGTGGGTGTGGGTGGTGTGGGTGGTGTGTGTGTGGGTGGTGTGTGTGTAATAATAACGCTCTAATGGCTAGGCCATCTGTCTCACCACAGCCTCCAGCTCCATCTCCAAACTCTTCTTCTTGGCTCGGAGCACAGTGATCTCCTCTTGCTCTCTTTCTCTCATCCTCCACAACTCTTCCTTCCTAACTCGCTCCCACTCCTCCCTCAGCTGGCGCTCCTGCTCCTGTTGCGCTGCCTGCGAGAGCCCGAGAGAGAAAAGAGCATGAAAAAGAGAGAGAGCGAGACAGAGATTAAACGAGAGAGACAGAGAGAGACAGAGAGAGAGAGAGAGAGAAAGAGAAAAAGAGAGCGAGACAGAGAGAGAGAAAGAGAAAAAGAGAGAGCGAGACAGAGAGAGAGAAAGAGAAAAAGAGAGAGCGAGACAGAGAGAGAGAAAGAGAAAAAGAGAGAGCGAGACAGAGAGAGAGAAAGAGAAAAAGAGAGAGCGAGACAGAGAGAGAGAAAGAGAAAAAGAGAGAGCGAGACAGAGAGAGAGAAAGAGAAAAAGAGAGAGCGAGACAGAGAGAGAGAAAGAGAAAAAGAGAGCGAGACAGAGAGAGAGAAAGAGAAAAAGAGAGCGAGACAGAGAGAGAGAAGAGAAAAAGAGAGCGAGACAGAGATTAAACGAGAGAGAAAAAGAGAGCGAGACAGAGATTAAACGAGAGAGACAGAGAGAGAGACAGAGAGAGAGAAAGAGAAAGAGAGCGAGACAGAGAGAGAGAAAGAGAAAAAGAGAGCGAGACAGAGAGAGAGACAGAGAGAGACAGAGAGAGACAGAGAGAGAGAGAGAAAGAGAAAAAGAGAGCGAGACAGAGAAAGAGAAAGAGAAAAAGAGAGCGAGACAGAGAGAGAGAAAGAGAAAAAGAGAGCGAGACAGAGAGAGAGCGAAAACAATAGAAAGGAGGAATGAGGAGGTGAATGGATGATCTCTGCATGTGTGGTTCCCACCGTGAAGCATGGAGGTGGTGGTGACACTGTCAGTGACTTATTTAGAATTCAAGGCACACTTGACCAGCATGACTACCACAGCATTCTGCAGCGATACGCCATCCCATCTGGTTTGGGCTTCGTGGGACTGTCATTTGCTTTTCAACAGGACAATGACCCAACACACCTCCAGACTGTGTAAGGACTAATTGACCAAGAAGGAGAGTGATGGAGTACGGCATTAGATGACCTGGCCTCCACAATCCTCCGACCTCAACCCAAATGTGATGGTTAGGGATGAGCTAGACCGCAGAGTGAAGGAAAAGCAGCCAACAAGTGACTCTTCAAAGTAGCCACCCTTTGCCTTGATGACAGCTTTGCACACTCTTGGCATTATCTCAACCAGCATCACCTGGAATGCTTTTCCAAAATTCTTGAAGGAGTTCCTAAAAATATTGAACTAAAATAAAAAACAAGAAATGTTTAATACTTGTTTGGTTACTACATGATTCCATATGATTCTACATGATTCCATATGATTCTACATGATTCCATATGATTCTACATGATTCCATATGATTCTACATGATTCCATATGTTACTACATGATTCCATATGATTCTACATGATTCCATATGTTACTACATGATTCCATATGATTCTACATGATTCCATATGTTACTACATGATTCCATATGATTCTACATGATTCCATATGATTCTACATGATTCCATATGATTCTACATGATTCCATATGATTCTACATGATTCCATATGTTACTACATGATTCCATATGTTACTACATGATTCCATATGTTACTACATGATTCCATATGTTACTACATGATTCTATATGTTACTACATGATTCCATATGTTACTACATGGTTCCATATGTTACTACATGATTCCATATGATTCTACATGATTCCATATGTTACTACATGATTCCATATGTTACTACATGATTCCATATGTTACTACATGATTCCATATGTTACTACATGATTCCATATGTTACTACATGATTCCATATGTTACTACATGATTCCATATGTTACTACATGATTCCATATGTTACTACATGATTCCATATGTTACTACATGATTCCATATGTTACTACATGGTTCCATATGATTCTACATGATTCCATATGTTACTACATGATTCCATATGTTACTACATGATTCCATATGTTACTACATGATTCCATATGTTACTACATGGTTCCATATGATTCTACATGATTCCATATGTTACTACATGGTTCCATATGTTACTACATGATTCCATATGTTACTACATGATTCCATATGTTACTACATGATTCCATATGTTACTACATGATTCCATATGTGTTATTTCATAGTTTTGATGTCTTCACTATTATTCTACAATGGAGAAAATTGTAAAAAATTAAGAAAAACCCTGGAATGAGTAGGTTTGTCCAAACTTTTGTGCATAATATCTGGTTAAAGGGGATGTATATCATAATGGAGGGTGTATCTGATTAAAGGGGATGTATATCATAATGGAGGAGTATCTGATTAAAGGGGATGTATATCATAATGGAGGGTGTATCTGATTAAAGGGGATGTATATCATAATGGAGGAGTATCTGATTAAAGGGGATGTATATCATAATGGAGGGTGTATCTGATTAAAGGGGATGTATATCATAATGGAGGAGTATCTGATTAAAGGGGATGTATATCATAATGGAGGAGTATCTGGTTAAAGGGGATGTATATCATAATGGAGGAGTATCTGATTAAAGGGGATGTATATCATAATGGAGGAGTATCTGATTAAAGGGGATGTATATCATAATGGAGGGTGTATCTGGTTAAAGGGGATGTATATCATAATGGAGGAGTATCTGGTTAAAGGGGATGTATATCATAATGGAGGAGTATCTGATTAAAGGGGATGTATATCATAATGGAGGAGTATCTGATTAAAGGGGATGTATATCATAATGGAGGAGTATCTGATTAAAGGGGATGTATATCATAATGAAGGGTGTATCTGATTAAAGGGGATGTATATCATAATGGAGGAGTATCTGATTAAAGGGGATGTATATCATAATGAAGGGTGTATCTGATTAAAGGGGATGTATATCATAATGGAGGAGTATCTGATTAAAGGGGATGTATATCATAATGGAGGGTGTATCTGATTAAAGGGGATGTATATCATAATGAAGGGTGTATCTGATTAAAGGGGATGTATATCATAATGGAGGAGTATCTGATTAAAGGGGATGTATATCATAATGGAGGAGTATCTGGTTAAAGGGGATGTATATCATAATGGAGGAGTATCTGATTAAAGGGGATGTATATCATAATGGAGGAGTATCTGATTAAAGGGGATGTATATCATAATGGAGGGTGTATCTGGTTAAAGGGGATGTATATCATAATGGAGGAGTATCTGGTTAAAGGGGATGTATATCATAATGGAGGAGTATCTGATTAAAGGGGATGTATATCATAATGGAGGGTGTATCTGGTTAAAGGGGATGTATATCATAATGGAGGGTGTATCTGGTTAAAGGGGATGTATATCATAATGGAGGGTGTATCCAGATATGGTCTTTCTCCCAGTCAAGGTGTAGCCCCGCCTGCCAACGAACCATAGAAAGGAAAATATGTTGAGCCCCTATTATGGGTAATATCTTTCAAACTGTAATTTGTCAAGCAGTTCTCTCCGAGGGAAATGGGAGGACTTGTTGGCTACAGAACCTGGCTAAGAAACGCAGTAGGCTAAGTGGGAGGGTTGATTGAGACTACAAATTGAAAGACAACCTAATTTTCTAGACTCAAGGGAGAGAAACACATACCTGGACTGTTGTTGTTCCTCAATGCTGCTATTGTTTTTAAATTTCATAAAGCAACTTGTGTTTCTTAACCAGGTAGATAACTTAGAAAGCTTGGTGTTGACTGGTTAGCTACGGGGAAGCAAGAGAGTATAATTAGGAGCCGTTCTGTCCACACTCATCGCTAACTCCCCCGTAGCTCACCAGCTGATGAAGGCTGTGCGTTCCGGCTGTGACATGTCTTTACTAACTGCTGAACAGATTTGCACTGTGCATCTGTGATGCTAATATTAATTGTGTTTATCAATGGAAAAACATGCATTCTCTCTACTCCACTCTTCAGTCAGTTATAGTCTTGTCAATTGCCACTGAAATGTGGTGTTTGACAAATATGTTTCACAAATATTTGAGTATTTTTGTTGACAAAATGAACACGGGTCCCACCTCCTTTCTCTCTCTCTGTCTCTCCTCTTCTTGTTGTCTCTTGTTCTCCTGCTCCTGCTCCCACACCTCTCTCATCCCCTGCACCTCACTGGCCTCCCTCTCTCTCATCTCCACCTCCCTCCTCTGTTTATCTTCTAGAGCCAGACGACGCTTCTCCAGCTCAGCGCTGCCTCGCGCAAAGTTTTCCTTCAGACGGTCCTCATACGATACTACAGGAGGAGGAGGGAGATGAGAGGGGAGGAGGGAGGGAGATGGGAGGGGAGAGGAGGAGGGAGGGGAGATGAGAGGGGAGGAGGGAGATGAGAGGGGAGGAGGAGGGAGGGGAGATGAGAGGGGAGGAGGGAGATGGGAGGGGAGAGGAGGAGGGAGGGGAGATGAGAGGGGAGGAGGAGGAGGGAGGGGAGATGAGAGGGGAGTAGGGAGATGAGAGGGGAGGAGGAGGGAGGGGAGAGGAGGAGGGAGGGGAGAAGGGGGAGAGGAGATCAGGGGGAGACAGAAGTAGACAGAAGGAGACAGAAGGAGAGAGTACATAAAGTCAGCATCATTGAAGGGGTAAGAGAGACAGTTGTCTCCTCTTGTAACGAACTATAACCCCTCATAATATAGGTAGGGTTATGGTTATGCCAGGGTTATGGTTATGTTCGGGTTATGGTTATGTTATGGTTATGTTAGGGTTATGTTAGGGTTATGGTTATGTCCGGGTTATGGTTATGTTAGGGTTATGTTAGGGTTATGGTTATGTTAGGGTTATGTTATGTTAGGGTTATGGTTATGTTAGGGTTATGGTTATGCCAGGGTTATGGTTATGTTAGGGTTAGGGTTATGTTAGGGTTATGGTTATGTTCGGGTTATGGTTATGTTAGGGTTATGCCATGGTTATGGTTATGTTAGGGTTATGTTATGTTAGGGTTATGCTAGGGTTATGGTTATGTTCAGGTTATATTTGGGTTATGTTCTGGTTAGGGTTATGTTCTGGTTATGTTAGGGTTATGGTAGGGTTAGGGTTATGTTAGGGTTATGGTTATGGTTATGCTAGGGTTATGTTAGGGTTATGGTTATGTTAGGGTCAGGGTTATGTTAGGGTTATGCCAGGGTTAGGGTTATGTTAGGGTTATGGTTATGTTAGGGTTATGGTTATGTTAGGGTTATGTTAGGGTTGTGTTATGTTAGGGTTATGTTATGTTAGGGTTATGTTAGGGTTATGTTATGTTAGGGTTATGGTTATGTTAGGGTTATGGATAAGGTTGTGTACCGTTGTTCTTGTTCTTGTGTGCAGGTTCAAGCTCTGCTGTCCCGTCTATCAGGCCAGTGGAGAGATAGGGCCCAGTTCCATTCAACATCTCTACTGGCCTGCTATCTCTACAGAAGACAGAGAAAAAATAATTAAACCTGAAACAACGCTGAAAGACTTCATTTAAAACACCAATCAGAGAGACAGTGTGAGCACGTGTGTGTCTGTGTGTGTGTGTTACCTAAGACAGGGGGGGTACCAGCTCTGAGGGCAGGGTGTGTGTGTCTGTGTGTGTGTTACCTAAGACAGGGGGGTACCAGGTCAGAGGGCAGGGTGAGGGGTAGCGGACATCCTGTCGTAACCATATCTACCAGGTGCATGGCCAGAATAAACTCCTCAGCTCTCAGCTGACCGTCCTTATCCACGTCAGCCAGGGTCCTGCACCCACACCAATAAAATACACACACATTCAGAAAGACGAACACACACAGAGACAGACAGCTACTCACAAACTCACCAGATGGTAGCTAGCTGTGTCTGGGTCAGGTTGGATGCAGTCAGGGCGTTCCTCACCTGAGGGCCTGAGAAACACAACACAACAACGTATTACCAACTAAGATACTACCTATAGACCTGACCTGAACCAGAAACAAGGTCACAGACCTGATCTGAAGGTCACTGACCAAAAGTACTGACCACAAACACACAATTACCGCAAACAAAACTACTGAACCAGAAGCACACAACCACTGACCACAATTACTGACCAAACACACAACCAAAACTACAGACCACAACTACACAATTACTGGCTACACAACTACCGACCATAACAACACAATTACAGATTATAGCTTCTGACCACAACTACGGACCACAACAACACAACTACAGATTATAGCTTCTGACCACAACTACCGACCACAACAACAGATTATAGCTTCTGACCACAACTACCGACCACAACAACACAACTACAGATTATAGCTTCTGACCACAACTACCGACCACAACAACACAACTACAGATTATAGCTTCTGACCACAACTACCGACCACAACAACACAACTACAGATTATAGCTTCTGACCACAACTACCGACCACAACAACACAACTACAGATTATAGCTTCTGACCACAACTACCGACCACAACAACACACTTAACACATTCTAAAGCGAATACTGGAATAATATTTCTAACATAGGAACGTGTGGAATGGTCAGTGATGAACACTAATGTAATATGGGTTGTTATTTTGTGATGTCATTAAAAAGTGTAAAAAGGAAATACTGCAATACTGTAAAGTATAGATACAACATGGAAGATCTGCGTGATCAAAATAAAGTGCTACAGTATGATGTGCTTTGCTAGGTTTTACTAATATACGGTAGCCTGGTACTATATTGAACTAGCTAAGTGCAAATCTAATACGTAGGCAGTTTCCTGAAATGTTGTTACATTTTAATGATTCAATATATATATATTATTTTTATAAGATCAGTACTGTTTGTTGCATGAATAGACGTCAAGACTATAATCCTCAGCCCCATTGGATCTCTGAGGGATCCAGTTTTGATCTGAATCAAAGCGTAGTAGATACAGCTCCTACAGCTCCTACAGCTCCTACAGCTCCTACAGCTCCTACAGCTCCTACAGCTGATACAGCTCCTACAGCTCATACAGCTCATACAGCTCCTACAGCTCATACAGCTCATACAGCTCCTACAGCTCCTACAGCTCCTACAGCTCCTACAGCTCCTGCAGCTCCTGCAGCTCCTACTCATACAGCTCCTACAGCTCATACAGCTCCTACAGCTCCTACAGCTCCTACAGCTCCTACAGCTCATACTCATACAGCTCCTACAGCTCCTACAGCTCCTACAGCTCCTACAGCTCATACAGCTCATACAGCTCCTACAGCTCCTACAGCTCCTACTCCTACAGCTCCTACAGCTCCTACAGCTCCTACAGCTCCTACAGCTCCTACAGCTCAAGCTATATAAATATATATATATAATAATAATATATAAATATATCTATATAAGGCAAACCAACTTTCATTGGTTCAGGCTGTACTAACTTTTCATCTACCTACTTTTTCAACTATAACCAGTTACTACCACTACTATAACCAGTCACTACCACTACTATAACCAGTCAGCATCATTACTACTGTAGACACTACCACTACTATAACCAGTCACTACCACTACTATAACCAGTCACTACCACTACTATAACCAGTTACTACCACTACTATAACCAGTCAGCATCATTACTACTGTAGACACTACCACTACTATAACCAGTCACTACCACTACTATAACCAGTCACTACCACTACTATTACTATAACCAGACACTACCACTACTATAACCAGTCACTACCACTACTATAACCAGTTACTACCACTACTATAACCAGTTACTACCACTACTATAACCAGTCACTACCATTACTACTGTAGACACTACCACTACTATAACCAGTCACTACCACTACTATAACCAGTTACTACCACTACTATAACCAGTCACTACCACTACTATAACCAGTCACTACCACTACTATAACCAGTTACTACCACTACTATAACCAGTCACTACCACTACTATAACCAGTCACTACCACTACTATAACCAGTTACTACCACTACTATAACTAGTCACTACCACTACTATAACCAGTCACTACCACTACTATAACCAGACACTACCACTACTATAACCAGTTACTACCACTACTATAACTATAACCAGTCACTACCACTACTATAACCAGTCACTACCACTACTATAACCAGTTACTTCCACTACTATAACCAGTCACTACCACTACTATAACTATAACCAGTCACTACCACTACTATAACCAGTCACTACCACTACTATAACCAGTCACTACCACTACTATAACCAGTTACTACCACTACTATAACCAGTTACTACCACTACTATAACCAGTCACTACCACTACTATAACCAGTTACTACCACTACTATAACTAGTCACTACCACTACTATAACCAGTTACTTCCACTACTATAACCAGTCACCACCACTACTATAACCAGTCACTACCACTACTATAACCAGTTACTACCACTACTATAACCAGTCACTACCACTACTATAACCAGTCACTACCACTACTATAACCAGTTACTACCACTACTATAACCAGTCACTACCACTACTATAACCAGTCACTACCACTACTATAACCAGTTACTACCACTACTATAACTAGTCACTACCACTACTATAACCAGTCACTACCACTACTATAACCAGTCACTACCACTACTATAACCAGTTACTTCCACTACTATAACCAGTCACTACCACTACTATAACCAGTCACTACCACTACTATAACCAGACACTACCACTACTATAACCAGTTACTACCACTACTATAACTATAACCAGTCACTACCACTACTATAACCAGTCACTACCACTACTATAACCAGTTACTTCCACTACTATAACCAGTCACTACCACTACTATAACTATAACCAGTCACTACCACTACTATAACCAGTCACTACCACTACTATAACCAGTCACTACCACTACTATAACCAGTTACTACCACTACTATAACCAGTTACTACCACTACTATAACCAGTCACTACCACTACTATAACCAGTTACTACCACTACTATAACTAGTCACTACCACTACTATAACCAGTTACTTCCACTACTATAACCAGTCACCACCACTACTATAACCAGTCACTACCACTACTATAACCAGACACTACACTACTATAACCAGTCACTACCATTACTACTGTAGACACTACCACTACTATAACCAGTCACTACCACTACTATAACCAGTTACTTCCACTACTATAACCAGACACTACCACTACTATAACCAGACACTACCACCACTATAACCAGTCACTACCACTACTATAACCAGTCACTACCACTACTATAACCAGACACTACCACTACTATAACTATAACCAGTCACGACCACTACTATAACTATAACCAGTCACTACCACCACTATAACCAGTCACTATCACTACTATAACTATAACCAGTCACTACCACTACTATAACTATAACCAGTCACTACCACTACTATAACCAGACACCACCATTACTACTGTAGACAATACCACTAGTATAACCAGTCACTACCACTACTATAACCTGTCACTACCACTACTATAACCAGTCACTACCACTACTATAACCAGTCACTACCACTACTATAACTATAACCAGTCACTACCACTACTATAACCAGACACCACCATTACTACTTTAGACAATACCACTAGTATAAACCAGGTCACTACCATTACTATAACTATAACCAGTCACTATCACTACTATAACCAGTCACTACCACTACTATAACTATAACCAGTCACTACCACTACTATAACCAGTCACTACCACTACTATAACCAGACACTACCACTACTACTGTAGACACTACCACTACTATAACCAGTCACTACCACTACTATAACCAGTCACTACCACTACTACAACCATTCACTACCACTACTACAACTATAACCAGACACTACCACTACTATAACCAGTCACTACCACTACTATAACCAGTCAACTACCACTACTATAACTATAACCAGACACCACCACTACTATAACCAGTCACTACCACTACTATAACCAGTCACTACTATAACTATAACCAGTCACTACCACTACTATAACCAGTCACTACCACTACTATAACTAGTCACTGCCACTACTATAACCAGACACTGCCACTACTATAACTATAACCAGACACTACCACTACTATAACTATAACCAGACACTACCACTACTATAACCAGACACTACCACTACTATAACTATAACCAGACACTACCACTACTATAACTATAACCAGACACTGCCACTACTATAACTATAACCAGACACTACCACTACTATTACTATAACCAGTCCACTACCACTACTATAACCAGTCACTACCACTACTATAACCAGACACTACCACTACTATAACCAGTCACTACCATTACTACTGTAGACACTACCACTACTATAACCAGTCACTACCACTACTATAACCAGTTACTTCCACTACTATAACCAGTCACTACCACTACTATAACCAGACACTACCACCACTATAACCAGTCACTACCACTACTATAACCAGTCACTACCACTACTATAACCAGACACTACCACTACTATAACTATAACCAGTCACGACCACTACTATAACTATAACCAGTCACTCCCACCACTATAACCAGTCACTATCACTACTATAACTATAACCAGTCACTACCACTACTATAACTATAACCAGTCACTACCACTACTATAACCAGTCACTACCACTACTATAACCAGTCACTACCACTACTATAACCAGTCACTACCACTACTATAACTATAACCAGACACTACCACTACTATAACCAGTCACAACCACTACTATAACTATAACCAGACACTACCACTACTATAACCAGTCACTACCACTACTATAACCAGTCACTACCACTACTATAACCAGACACTACCACTACTATAACCAGACACTACCACTACTATAACTATAACCAGACACTACCCACTACTATAACTATAACCAGTCACTACCACCACTATAACCAGTCACTATCACTACTATAACTATAACCAGTCACTACCACTACTATAACTATAACCAGTCACTACCACTACTATAACCAGTCACTACCACTACTATAACCAGTCACTACCACTACTATAACCAGTCACTACCACTACTATAACTATAACCAGACACTACCACTACTATAACCAGTCACTACCACTACTATAACTATAACCAGACACTACCACTACTATAACCAGTCACTACCACTACTATAACCAGTCACTACCACTACTATAACCAGACACTACCACTACTATAACCAGACACTACCACTACTATAACTATAACCAGACACTACCACTACTATAACTATAACCAGTCACTACCACTACTATAACTATAACCAGACACTACTACTACTATAAACCAGACACTACCACTACTATAACCAGACACTACCACTACTATAACTATAACCAGACACTACCACTACTATAACTATAACCAGTTACTTCCACTACTATAACCAGTCCACTACCACTACTATAACCAGTCACTACCACTACTATAACCAGACACTACCACTACTATAACCAGACACTACCACTACTATAACCAGTTACTACCACTACTATAACTATAACCAGTCACTACCACTACTATAACCAGTCACTACCACTACTATAACCAGTTACTTCCACTACTATAACCAGTCACTACCACTACTATAACTATAACCAGTCACTACCACTACTATAACCAGTCACTACCACTACTATAACCAGTCACTACCACTACTATAACCAGTTACTACCACTACTATAACCAGTTACTACCACTACTATAACCAGTCACTACCACTACTATACCAGTTACTACCACTACTATAACTAGTCACTACCACTACTATAACCAGTTACTTCCACTACTATAACCAGTCACCACCACTACTATAACCAGTCACTACCACTACTATAACCAGACCACTACCACTACTATAACCAGTCACTACCATTACTACTGTAGACACTACCACTACTATAAACCAGTCACTACCACTACTATCAACCAGTTACTTCCACTACTATAACCAGTCACTACACTACTATAACCAGACACTACCACCACTATAACCAGTCACTACCACTACTATAACCAGTCACTACCACTACTATAACCAGTCCACTACCACTACTATAACCAGACACTACCACTACTATAACTATAACCAGTCACGACCACTACTATAACTATAACCAGTCACTACCACCACTATAACCAGTCACTATCACTACTATAACTATAACCAGTCACTACCACTACTATAACTATAACCAGTCACTACCACTACTATAACCAGACACCACCATTACTACTGTAGACAATACCACTAGTATAACCAGTCACTACCACTACTATAACCTGTCACTACCACTACTATAACCAGTCACTACCACTACTATAACCAGTCACTACCACTACTATAACTATAACCAGTCACTACCACTACTATAACCAGACACCACCATTACTACTTTAGACAATACCACTAGTATAACCAGTCACTACCATTACTATAACTATAACCAGTCACTATCACTACTATAACCAGTCACTACCACTACTATAACTATAACCAGTCACTACCACTACTATAACCAGTCACTACCACTACTATAACCAGACACTATCACTACTACTGTAGACACTACCACTACTATAACCAGTCACTACCACTACTATAACCAGTCACTACCACTACTATAACCAGTCACTACCACTACTATAACTATAACCAGACACTACCACTACTATAACCAGTCACTACCACTACTATAACCAGTCACTACCACTACTATAACTATAACCAGACACCACCACTACTATAACCAGTCACTACCACTACTATAACCAGTCACTACTATAACTATAACCAGTCACTACCACTACTATAACCAGTCACTACCACTACTATAACTAGTCACTGCCACTACTATAACCAGACACTGCCACTACTATAACTATAACCAGACACTACCACTACTATAACTATAACCAGACACTACCACTACTATAACCAGACACTACCACTACTATAACTATAACCAGACACTACCACTACTATAACTATAACCAGACACTGCCACTACTATAACTATAACCAGACACTACCACTACTATTACTATAACCAGTCACTACCACTACTATAACCAGTCACTACCACTACTATAACCAGTCACTACCATTACTACTGTAGACACTACCACTACTATAACCAGTCACTACCACTACTATAACCAGTTACTTCCACTACTATAACCAGTCACTACCACTACTATAACCAGACACTACCACCACTATAACCAGTCACTACCACTACTATAACCAGTCACTACCACTACTATAACCAGACACTACCACTACTATAACTATAACCAGTCACGACCACTACTATAACTATAACCAGTCACTACCACACTATAACCAGTCACTATCACTACTATAACTATAACCAGTCACTACCACTACTATAACTATAACCAGTCACTACCACTACTATAACCAGTCACTACCACTACTATAACCAGTCACTACCACTACTATAACCAGTCACTACCACTACTATAACTATAACCAGACACTACCACTACTATAACCAGTCACTACCACTACTATAACTATAACCAGACACACCACTACTATAACCAGTACACTACCACTACTATAACCAACCAGAAACACTACCACTACTATAACTATAACCAGACACTACCACTACTATAACTATAACCAGTCACTACCACCACTATACCAGTCACTATCACTACTATAACTATAACCAGTCACTACCACTACTATAACTATAACCAGTCACTACCACTACTATAACCAGTCACTACCACTACTATAACCAGTCACTACCACTACTATAACCAGTCACTACCACTACTATAACTATAACCAGACACTACCACTACTATAACCAGTCACTACCACTACTATAACTATAACCAGACACTACCACTACTATAACCAGTCACTACCACTACTATAACCAGTCACTACCACTACTATAACCAGACACTACCACTACTATAACCAGACACTACCACTACTATAACTATAACCAGACACTACCACTACTATAACTATAACCAGTCACTACCACCACTATAACCAGTCACTATCACTACTATAACTATAACCAGTCACTACCACTACTATAACTATAACCAGTCACTACCACTACTATAACCAGTCACTACCACTACTATAACCAGTCACTACCACTACTATAACCAGTCACTACCACTACTATAACTATAACCAGACACTACCACTACTATAACCAGTCACTACACTACTATAACTATAACCAGACACTACCACTACTATAACCAGTCACTACCACTACTATAACCAGTCACTACCACTACTATAACCAGACACTACCACTACTATAACCAGGACACTACCAACTACTATAACTATAACCAGACACTACCACTACTATAACTATAACCAGTCACTACCACTACTATAACTATAACCAGTCACTACCACTACTATAACTATAACCAGTCACTACCACTACTATAACTATAACCAGTCACTACCACTACTATAACCAGTCACTACCACTACTATAACCAGTCACTACCACTACTATAACCAGTCACTACCACTACTATAACTATAACCAGACACTACCACATACTATAACCAGTCACTACCACTACTATAACTATAACCAGACACTACCACTACTATAACCAGTCACTAACCACTACTATAACCAGTCACTACCACTACTATAACCAGACACTACCACTACTATAACCAGACACTACCACTACTATAACTATAACCAGACACTACCACTACTATAACTATAACCAGTCACTACCACTACTATAACTATAACCAGTCACTACCACTACTATAACTATAACCAGTCACTACCACTACTATAACTATAACCAGACACTACCACTACTATAACCAGTCACTACCACTACTATAACCAGTCACTACCACTACTATAACCAGTCACTACCACTACTATAACCAGACACTACCACTACTATAACTATAACCAGTCACGACCACTACTATAACTATAACCAGTCACTACCACCACTATAACCAGTCACTATCACTACTATAACTATAACCAGTCACTACCACTACTATAACTATAACCAGTCACTACCACTACTATAACCAGTCACTACCACTACTATAACCAGTCACTACCACTACTATAACCAGTCACTACCACTACTATAACTATAAACCAGACACTACCACTACTATAACCAGTCACAACCACTACTATAACTATAACCAGACACTACCACTACTATAACCAGTCACTACCACTACTATAACCAGTCACTACCACTACTATAACCAGACACTACCACTACTATAACCAGACACTACCACTACTATAACTATAACCAGACACTACCACTACTATAACTATAACCAGACACTACCACTACTATAACCAGTCACTACCACTACTATAACCAGTCACTACCACTACTATAACCAGACACTACCACTACTATAACCAGACACTACCACTACTATAACTATAACCAGACACTACCACTACTATAACTATAACCAGTCACTACCACCACTATAACCAGTCACTATCACTACTATAACTATAACCAGTCACTACCAACTACTATAACTATAACCAGTCACTACCACTACTATAACCAGTCACTACCACTACTATAACCAGTCACTACCACTACTATAACCAGTCACTACCACTACTATAACTATAACCAGACACTACCACTACTATAACCAGTCACTACCCACTACTATAACTATACCAGACACTACCACTACTATAACCAGTCACTACCACTACTATAACCAGTCACTACCACTACTATAACCAGACACTACACTACTATAACCAGACACTACCACTACTATAACTATAACCAGACACTACCACTACTATAACTATAACCAGTCACTACCACTACTATAACTATAACCAGTCACTACCACTACTATAACTAAACCAGTCACTACCACTACTATAACTATAAACCAGTCACTACCCCTACTATAACCAGTCACTACCACTACTATAACCAGTCACTACCACTACTATAACCAGCTCCCACTACCACTACTATAACTATAACCAGACACTACCACTACTATAACCAGTCACTACCACTACTATAACTATAACCAGACACTACCACTACTATAACCAGTCACTACCACTACTATAACCAGTCACTACCACTACTATAACCAGACACTACCACTACTATAACCAGACACTACCACTACTATAACTATAACCAGACACTACCACTACTATAACTATAACCAGTCACTACCACTACTATAACTATAACCAGTCACTACCACTACTATAACTATAACCAGTCACTACCACTACTATAACTATAACCAGACACTACCACTACTATAACCAGTCACTACCACTACTATAACCAGTCACTACCACTACTATAACCAGTCACTACCACTACTATAACCAGACACTACCACTACTATAACTATAACCAGTCACGACCACTACTATAACTATAACCAGTCACTACCACCACTATAACCAGTCACTATCACTACTATAACTATAACCAGTCACTACCACTACTATAACTATAACCAGTCACTACCACTACTATAACCAGTCACTACCACTACTATAACCAGTCACTACCACTACTATAACCAGTCACTACCACTACTATAACTATAACAGACACTACCACTACTATAACCAGTCACAACCACTACTATAACTATAACCAGACACTACCACACTATAACCAGTCACTACCACTACTATAACCAGTCACTACCACTACTATAACCAGACACTACCACTACTATAACCAGACACTACCACTACTATAACTTATAACCAGACACTACCACTACTATAACTATAACCAGTCCACTACCACCACTATAACCAGTCACTATCACTACTATAACTATAACCAGTCACTACCACTACTATAACTATAACCAGTCACTACACTACTATAACCAGGTCACTACCACTCTATAACCAGTCACTACCACTACTATAACCAGTCACTAACCATCCTATAACTATAACCAGACACTACCACTACTATAACCAGTCACTACCACTACTATAACTATAACCAGACACTACCACTACTATAACCAGTCACTACCACTACTATAACCAGTCACTACCACTACTATAAACCAGACACTACCACTACTATAACCAGACACTACCACTACTATAACTATAACCAGACACTACCACTACTATAACTATAACCAGTCACTACCACTACTATAACTATAACCAGACACTACTACTACTATAACCAGACACTTACCACTACTATAACCAGACACTACCACTACTATAACTATAACCAGACACTACCACTACTATAACCAGTCACTACCACTACTATAACCAGTCACTACCACTACTATAACCAGACACTACCAGCTACTATAACCAGACACTACCACTACTATAACCAGACACTACCACTACTATAACCAGTTACTACCACTACTATAACTATAACCAGTCACTACCACTACTATAACCAGTCACTACCACTACTATAACCAGTACTTCCACTACTATAACCAGTTACTTCCACTACTATAACCAGTCACCTACCACTACTATAACTATAACCAGTCACTACCACTACTATAACCAGTCACTACCACTACTATAACCAGTCACTACCACTACTATAACCAGTACTACCACTACTATAACCAGTTACTACCACTACTATAACCAGTTACTACCACTACTATAACCAGTCACTACCACTACTATAACCAGTTACTACCACTTACTATAACTAGTCACTACCACTACTATAACCAGTTACTTCCACTACTATAACCAGTCACCACCCACTACTATAACCAGTCACTACCACTACTATAACCAGACACTACCACTACTATAACCAGTCACTACCATTACTACTGTAGACACTACCACTACTATAACCAGTCACTACCACTACTATAACCAGTTACTTCCACTACTATAACCAGTCACTACCACTACTATAACCAGACACTACCACCACTATAACCAGTCACTACCACTACTATAACCAGTCACTACCACTACTATAACCAGACACTACCACTACTATAACTATAACCAGTCACGGCCACTACTATAACTATAACCAGTCACTACCACCACTATAACCAGTCACTATCACTACTATAACTATAACCAGTCACTACCACTACTATAACTATAACCAGTCACTACCACTACTATAACCAGGACACCACCATTACTACTGTAGACAATACCACTAGTATAACCAGTCACTACCACTACTATAACCTGTCACTACCACTACTATAACCAGTCACTACCACTACTATAACCAGTCACTACCACTACTATAACTATAACCAGTCACTACCACTACTATAACCCAGACACCACCATTACTACTTAGACAATACCACTAGTATAACCAGTCACTACCATTACTATAACTATAACCAGTCACTATCACTACTATAACCAGTCACTACCACTACTATAACTATAACCAGTCACTACCACTACTATAACCAGACACTACCACTACTACTGTAGACACTACCACTACTATAACCAGTCACTACCACTACTATAACCAGTCACTACCACTACTATAACCAGTCACTACCACTACTATAACTATAGCCAGACACTACCACTACTATAACCAGTCACTACCACTACTATAACCAGTCACTACCACTACTATAACTATAACCAGACACCACCACTACTATAACCAGTCACTACCACTACTATAACCAGTCACTACTATAACTATAACCAGTCACTACCACTACTATAACCAGTCACTACCACTACTATAACTAGTCACTGCCACTACTATAACCAGACACTGCCACTACTATAACTATAAACCAGACACTACCACTACTATAACTATAACCAGACACTACCACTACTATAACCAGACACTACCACTACTATAACTATAACCAGACACTACCACTACTATAACTATAACCAGACACTGCCCACTACTATAACTATAACCAGACACTACCACTACTATTACTATAACCAGTCACTACCACTACTATAACCAGTCACTACCACTACTATAACCAGTCACTACCATTACTACTGTAGACACTACCACTACTATAACCAGTCACTACCACTACTATAACCAGTTACTTCCACTACTATAACCAGTCACTACCACTACTATAACCAGACACTACCACCACTATAACCAGTCACTACCACTACTATAACCAGTCACTACCACTACTATAACCAGACACTACCACTACTATAACTATAACCAGTCACGACCACTACTATAACTATAACCAGTCACTACCACCACTATAACCAGTCACTATCACTACTATAACTATAACCAGTCACTACCACTACTATAACCAGTCACTACCCACTACTATAACCAGTCACTACCACTACTATAACCAGTCACTACCACTACTATAACTATAACCAGACACTACCACTACTATAACCAGTCACTACCACTACTATAACTATAACCAGACACTACCACTACTATAACCAGTCACTACCACTACTATAACCAGTCCACTAACCACTACTATAACCAGACACTACACTACTATAACCAGACACTACCACTACTATAACTATAACCAGACACTACCACTACTATAACTATAACCAGTCACTACCACCACTATAACCAGTCACTATCACTACTATAACTATAACCAGTCACTACCACTACTATAACCAGTCACTACCACTACTATAACCAGTCACTACCCTTACTATAACCAGTCCACTACCACTACTATAACCAGTCACTACACTACTATACCAGTCACTACCACTACTATAACCAGTCACTACCACTACTATAACTATAACCAGACACTACCACTACTATAACCAGTCACTACCACTACTATAACTATAACCAGACACTACCACTACTATAACCAGTCACTACCACTACTATAACCAGTCACTACCACTACTATAACCAGACCACTACCACTACTATAACCAGACACTACCACTACTATAACTATAGCCAGACACTACCACTACTATAACTATAACCAGTCACTACCACTACTATAACTATAACCAGTCACTACCACTACTATAACTATAACCAGTCACTACCACTACTATAACTATAACCAGTCACTACCACTACTATAACCAGTCACTACCACTACTATAACCAGTCACTACCACTACTATAACCAGTCACTACCACTACTATAACTATAACCAGACACTACCACTACTATAACCAGTCACTACCACTACTATAACTATAACCAGACCACTACCACTACTATAACCAGTCACTACCACTACTATAACCAGTCACTACCACTACTATAACCAGACACTACCACTACTATAACCAGACACTACCACTACTATAACTATAACCAGACACTACCACTACTATAACTATAACCAGTCACTACCACTACTATAACTATAACAGTCACTATCACTACTATAACTATAACCAGTCACTACCACTACTATAAAATATAACCAGTCACTACCACTACTATAACCAGTCCTACCACTACTATAACCAGTCACTACCCACTACTATAACCAGTCACTACCACTACTATAACTATAACCAGACACTACCACTACTATAACCAGTCACTACCACTACTATACTATAACCAGACACTACCACTACTATAACCAGTCACTACCACTACTATAACCCAGTCACTACCACTACTATAACCAGACACTACCACCACTATAACCAGTCACTATCACTACTATAACTATAACCAGACACTACCACTACTATAACCAGACACTACCACTACTATAACTATAACCAGTCACTACCACTACCTATAACCAGTCACTACCACCTCTATAACTATAACCAGTCACTACCACTACTATAACTATAACCAGACACTGCCACTACTATAACTATAACAGGACACTACCACTACTATAACCAGTCACTACCACTACTATAACCAGTCACTACCACTACTATAACCAGACACTACCACTACTATAACCAGACACTACCACTACTATAACTATAACCAGACACTACCACTACTATACCAGTCACTACCACCACTATAACAGTCACTATCACTACTATAACTATAACCAGTCACTACCACTACTATAACTATAACCAGTCACTACCACTACTATAACCAGTCACTACCACTACTATAACCAGTCACTACCACTACTATAACCAGTCACTACCACTACTATAACTATAACCAGACACTACCACTACTATAACCAGTCACTACCACTACCACTACTATAACCAGTCACTACCACTACTATAACCAGTCACTACCACTACTATAACCAGTCACTACCACTACTATAACCAGACACTACCACTACTATAACCAGACACTACCACTACTATAACCAGACACTACCACTACTATAACTATAACCAGACACTACCACTACTATAACTATAACCAGTCACTACCACCACTATAACCAGTCACTATCACTACTATAACTATAACCAGTCACTACCACTACTATAACTATAACCAGTCACTACCCACTACTATAACCAGTCACTACCACTACTATAACCAGTCACTACACTACTATAACCAGTCACTACCACTACTATAACTATAACCAGACACTACCACTACTATAACCAGTCACTACCACTACCACTACTATAACCAGTCACTACCACTACTATAACCAGTCACTACCACTACTATAACCAGTCACTACCACTACTATAACCAGACACTACCACTACTATAACCAGCCACTACCACTACTATAACCAGCCACTACCACTACTATAACCAGTCACTACCACTACTATAAACTATAACCAGTCACTACCACTACTATAACCAGCCACTACCACTACTATAACCAGCCACTACCACTACTATAACCAGTCACTACCACTACTATAACCAGCCACTACCACTACTATAACCAGTCACTACCACTACTATAACTATAACCAGTCACTACCACTACTATAACTATAACCAGTCACTTCCACTACTATAACCAGCCACTACCACTACTATAACTATAACCAGACACCACCACTACTATAACTATAACCAGACACTGCCACTACTATAACCAGTCACTACCACTACTATAACAGCCACTACCACTACTATAACCAGACACTACCACTACTATAACCAGACACTACCACTACTATAACCAGACACTACCACTACTATAACTATAACCAGTCACTACCACTACTATAACCAGTCACTACCACTACTATAACTATAACCAGTCACTACCACTACTATAACTATAACCAGACACTGCCACTACTATAACTATAACCAGGACACTACCACTACTATAACCAGTCACTACCCACTACTATAACCAGTCACTACCACTACTATAACCAAGACACTACCACTACTATAACCAGACACTACCACTACTATAACTATAACCAGACACTACCCACTACTATAACTATAACCAGTCACTACCACCACTATAACCAGTCACTATCACTACTATAACTATAACCAGTCACTACCACTACTATAACTATAACCAGTCACTACCACTACTATAACCAGTCACTACCAGCTACTATAACCAGTCACTACCACTACTATAACCAGTCACTACCACTACTATAACTATAACCAGACACTACCACTACTATAACCAGTCACTACCACTACCACTACTATAACCAGTCACTACCACTACTATAACCAGTCACTACCACTACTATAACCAGTCACTACCACTACTATAACCAGACACTACCACTACCTATAACCAGACACTACCACTACTATAACCAGGACACTACCACTACTATAACTATAACCAGACACTACCCACTACTATAACTATAAACCAGTCACTACCACCCACTATAACCAGTCACTATCACTACTATAACTATAACCAGTCCACTACCACTACTATAACTATAACCAGTCACTACCACTACTATCACCAGTCACTACCACCTACTTAACCAGTCACTACCACTACTATAAACCAGTCACTACCACTACTATAACCAGTCACTACCACTACTATAACTATAACCAGACACTACCACTACTATAACCAGTCACTACCACTACCACTACTATAACCAGTCACTACCACTACTATAACCAGTCACTACCACTACTATAACCAGTCACTACCACTACTATAACCAGACACTACCACTACTAACTAACAGAACTACCACTACTATACTATAACCAGTCACTACCACTACTATAACTATAACCAGTCACTACCAATACTATAACTACTACTATAACTATAACCAGTCACTACCACTACTATAACTATAACCAGACACTACCACTACTATAACTATAACCAGTCACTACCACTACTATAACTTATAACCAGTCACTACCACTTACTATAACTATAACCAGACACTACCACTACTATAACTAGTCACTGCCACTACTATAACTATAACCAGTCACTTACCACTACTATAACTATAACCAGACACTACCACCACTATAACCAGTCACTACCACTACTATAACCAGACACTACCACTACTATAACTATAACCAGACACTACCACTACTATAACCAGTCAACTACCACTACTATAACCAGTTACTACCACTACTATAACCAGTCACTGCCACTACTATAACTATAACCAGTCACTGCCACTACTATAACTATAACCAGTCACTGCCACTACTATAACTATAACCAGACACTACCACTACTATAACCAGTTACTACCCACTACTATAACTATAACCAGTCACTACCACTACTATAACTATAACCAGTTACTACCACTACTATAACTATAACCAGTCACTACCACTACTATAACTATAACAGACACTACCACTACTATTACTATAACCAGTCACTACCACTACTATAACCAGTCACTACCACTACTATAACCAGTCACTACCACTACTATAACCAGCCACTACCCACTACTATAACCAGTCACTACCACTACTATAACCAGCCACTACCACTACTATAACCAGCCACTACCACTACTATAACCAGTCACTACCACTACTATAACTATAACCAGTCACTACCACTACTATAACCAGCCACTACCACTACTATAACCAGCCACTACCACTACTATAACCAGTCACTACCACTACTATAACCAGCCACTACCACTACTATAACCAGTCACTACCACTACTATAACTATAACCAGTCACTACCACTACTATAACTATAACCAGTCACTTCCACTACTATAACCAGCCCACTACCACTACTATAACAGCCACTACCACTACTATAACCAGACACTACCACTACTATAACCAGGACACTACCACTACTATAACTATAACCAGTCACGACCACTACTATAACTATAACCAGTCACTACCCACCACTATAACCAGTCACTATCACTACTATAACTATAACCAGTCACTACCACTACTATAACTATAACCAGTCATACCACTACTATAAACCAGTCACTACCACTACTATAACCAGTCACTACCACTACTATAACCAGTCACTACCACTACTATAACTATAACCAGACAACTACCACTACTATAACCAGTCACTACCACTACTATAAACTATAACCAGACACTACCACTACTATAACCAGTCACTACCACTACTATAACCAGTCACTACCACTACTATAACCAGACACTACCACTTACTATAACCAGACACTACCACTACTATAACTATAACAGACACTACCACTACTATAACTATAACCAGTCACTACCACCACTATAACCAGTCACTATCACTACTATAACTATAACCAGTCACTACCACTACTATAACAGTCACTACCACTACTATAACCAGTCACTACCACTACTATAACCAGTCACTACCACTACTATAACCAGTCACTACCACTACTATAACCAGTCACTACCACTACTATAACCAGTCACTACCACTACTATAACTATAACCAGACACTACCACTACTAGAACCAGTCACTACCACTACTATAACGATAACCAGACACTACCACTACTATAACCAGTCACTACCACTACTATAACCAGTCACTACCACTACTATAACCAGGACACTACCACTACATAACCAGACACTACCACTACTATAACTATAGCCAGACACTACCACTACTATAACTATAACCAGTCACTACCACTACTATAACTATAACCAGTCACTACCACTACTATAACTATAACCAGTCACTACCACTACTATAACTATAACCAGTCACTACCACTACTATAACCAGTCACTACCACTACTATAACCAGTCACTACCACTACTATAACCAGTCACTACCACTACTATAACTATAACCAGACACTACCACTACTATAACCAGTCACTACCACTACTATAACTATAACCAGACACTACCACTACTATAACCAGTCACTACCACTACTATAACCAGTCACTACCACTACTATAACCAGACACTACCACTACTATAACCAGACACTACCACTACTATAACTATAACCAGACACTACCACTACTATAACTATAACCAGTCACTACCACTACTATAACTATAACCAGTCACTATCACTACTATAACTATAACCAGTCACTACCACTACTAACTATAACCAGTCACTACCACTACTATAACCAGTCACTACCACTACTATAACCAGTCACTACCACTACTAAACCAGTCACTACCACTACTATAACTATAACCAGACACTACCACTACTATAACCAGTCACTACCACTACTATAACTATAACCAGACACTACCACTACTATAACCAGTCACTACCACTACTATAACCAGTCACTACCACTACTATAACCAGACACTACCACCACTATAACCAGTCACTATCACTACTATAACTATAACCAGACACTACCACTACTATAACCAGACACTACCACTACTATAACTATAACCAGTCACTACCACTACTATAACCAGTCACTACCACTACTATAACTATAACCAGTCACTACCACTACTATAACTATAACCAGACACTGCCACTACTATAACTATAACCAGACACTACCACTACTATAACCAGTCACTACCACTACTATAACCAGTCACTACCACTACTATAACCAGACACTACCACTACTAACCAGGACACTACCACTACTATAACTATAACCAGACACTACCACTACTATAACTATAACCAGTCACTACCACCACTATAACCAGTCACTATCACTACTATAACTATAACCAGTCACTACCACTACTATAACTATAACCAGTCACTACCACTACTATAACCAGTCACTACCACTACTATAACCAGTCACTACCACTACTATAACCAGTCACTACCACTACTATAACTATAACCAGACACTACCACTAATATAAACCAGTCACTACCACTACCACTACTATAACCAGTCACTACCACTACTATAACCAGTCACTACCACTACTATAACCAGTCACTACCACTACTATAACCAGACACTACCACTACTATAACCAGACACTACCACTACTATAACCAGACACTACCACTACTATAACTATAACCAGACACTACCACTACTATAACTATAACCAGTCACTACCACCACTATAACCAGTCACTATCACTACTATAACTATAACCAGTCACTACCACTACTATAACTATAACCAGTCACTACCACTACTATAACCAGTCACTACCACTACTATAACCAGTCACTACCACTACTATAACCAGTCACTACCACTACTATAACTATAACCAGACACTACCACTACTATAACCAGTCACTACCACTACCACTACTATAACCAGTCACTACCACTACTATAACCAGTCACTACCACTACTATAACCAGTCACTACCACTACTATAACCAGACACTACCACTACTATAACCAGCCACTACCACTACTATAACCAGCCACTACCACTACTATAACCAGTCACTACCACTACTATAACTATAACCAGTCACTACCACTACTATAACCAGCCACTACCACTACTATAACCAGCCACTACCACTACTATAACCAGTCACTACCACTACTATAACCAGCCACTACCACTACTATAACCAGTCACTACCACTACTATAACTATAACCAGTCACTACCACTACTATAACTATAACCAGTCACTTCCACTACTATAACCAGCCACTACCACTACTATAACTATAACCAGACACCACCACTACTATAACTATAACCAGACACTGCCACTACTATAACCAGTCACTACCACTACTATAACCAGCCACTACCACTACTATAACCAGACACTACCACTACTATAACCAGACACTACCACTACTATAACCAGACACTACCACTACTATAACTATAACCAGTCACTACCACTACTATAACCAGTCACTACCACTACTATAACTATAACCAGTCACTACCACTACTATAACTATAACCAGACACTGCCACTACTATAACTATAACCAGACACTACCACTACTATAACCAGTCACTACCACTACTATAACCAGTCACTACCACTACTATAACCAGACACTACCACTACTATAACCAGACACTACCACTACTATAACTATAACCAGACACTACCACTACTATAACTATAACCAGTCACTACCACCACTATAACCAGTCACTATCACTACTATAACTATAACCAGTCACTACCACTACTATAACTATAACCAGTCACTACCACTACTATAACCAGTCACTACCACTACTATAACCAGTCACTACCACTACTATAACCAGTCACTACCACTACTATAACTATAACCAGACACTACCACTACTATAACCAGTCACTACCACTACCACTACTATAACCAGTCACTACCACTACTATAACCAGTCACTACCACTACTATAACCAGTCACTACCACTACTATAACCAGACACTACCACTACTATAACCAGACACTACCACTACTATAACCAGACACTACCACTACTATAACTATAACCAGACACTACCACTACTATAACTATAACCAGTCACTACCACCACTATAACCAGTCACTATCACTACTATAACTATAACCAGTCACTACCCACTACTATAACTATAACCAGTCACTACCACTACTATAACCAGTCACTACCACTACTATAAACCAGTCACTACCACTACTATAACTATAACCAGACACTACCACTACTATAACCAGTCACTACCACTACCACTACTATAACCAGTCACTACCACTACTATAACCAGTCACTACCACTACTATAACCAGTCACTACCACTACTATAACCAGACACTACCACTACTATAACCAGACACTACCACTACTATAACTATAACCAGACACTACCACTACTATAACTATAACCAGTCACTACCACTACTATAACTATAACCAGTCACTACCACTACTATAACTACTACTATAACTATAACCAGTCACTACCACTACTATAACTATAACCAGACACTACCACTACTATAACTATAACCAGTCACTACCACTACTATAACTATAACCAGTCACTACCACTACTATAACTATAACCAGACACTACCACTACTATAACTAGTCACTGCCACTACTATAACTATAACCAGTCACTACCACTACTATAACTATAACCAGACACTACCACCACTATAACCATTCACTACCACTACTATAACCAGACACTACCACTACTATAACTATAACCAGACACTACCACTACTATAACCAGTCACTACCACTACTATAACCAGTTACTACCACTACTATAACCAGTCACTGCCACTACTATAACTATAACCAGTCACTGCCACTACTATAACTATAACCAGTCACTGCCACTACTATAACTATAACCAGACACTACCACTACTATAACCAGTTACTACCACTACTATAACTATAACCAGTCACTACCACTACTATAACTATAACCAGTTACTACCACTACTATAACTATAACCAGTCACTACCACTACTATAACTATAACCAGACACTACCACTACTATTACTATAACCAGTCACTACCACTACTATAACCAGTCACTACCACTACTATAACCAGTCACTACCACTACTATAACCAGCCACTACCACTACTATAACCAGTCACTACCACTACTATAACCAGCCACTACCACTACTATAACCAGCCACTACCACTACTATAACCAGTCACTACCACTACTATAACTATAACCAGTCACTACCACTACTATAACCAGCCACTACCACTACTATAACCAGCCACTACCACTACTATAACCAGTCACTACCACTACTATAACCAGCCACTACCACTACTATAACCAGTCACTACCACTACTATAACTATAACCAGTCACTACCACTACTATAACTATAACCAGTCACTTCCACTACTATAACCAGCCACTACCACTACTATAACCAGCCACTACCACTACTATAACCAGACACTACCACTACTATAACCAGCCACTACCACTACTATAACCAGTCACTACCACTACTATAACCAGCCACTACCACTACTATAACCAGTCACTACCACTACTATAACCAGCCACTACCACTACTATAACCAGCCACTACCACTACTATAACCAGTCACTACCACTACTATAACTATAACCAGTCACTACCACTACTATAACCAGCCACTACCACTACTATAACCAGCCACTACCACTACTATAACCAGTCACTACCACTACTATAACCAGCCACTACCACTACTATAACCAGTCACTACCACTACTATAACTATAACCAGTCACTACCACTACTATAACTATAACCAGTCACTTCCACTACTATAACCAGTCACTACCACTACTATAACCAGTCACTACCACTACTATAACCAGCCACTACCACTACTATAACCAGACACTACCACTACTATAACCAGACACTACTATAACTATAACCAGACTATACCATTACATACAGTATATTCAGAAAGCCCTTGACTTTGTCCACATGTTGTTAAGTTACAGCCTTATTCTAAAATGAATTACATTGTTTATTTTCCTCATCAATCTACACACAATACCCCATAATGACATCACAATACCCCATAATGACATCACAATACCCCATAATGACATCACAATAACCCATAATGACATCACAATAACCCATAATGACAAAAACAGTTTTTTAGAAATCTTTACAAATGCATTCAAAATAAAAGACTGAAACATTTACTTAAGTATTCAGACCCTTTACTCCGGACTTTGTTGAAGCACCTTTGGCAGCGATTACAGCCTCGAGTCTTCTTGGGTATGACGCTACAAGCTTGGCACACCTGTATTTTGGGAGTTCCTCCCATTCTTCTCTGCAGATCTTCTCCAGCTCTGTCAGGTTGGATGGAGAGCATCGCTGCGCCCCTATTTTCAGGTCTCTCCAGAGATGTTGGATCGGGTTCAAGTCCGGGCTCTGGTTGGGCCACTCAAGGACATCCACGGACTTGTCCCGAAGCCACTCCTGCGTTGTCTTGGCTGTGTGCTTAGGTTGTCCTGTTGGAAGCTGAACTTTTGCCCCAGTCTGAGGTTTTCATCAAGGATCTCTCTGTACATTGCTCTGTTAATCTTTCCCACGATCCTGACTAGTCTCCCAGTCCCTGCCGCTGAAACACATCCTCACAGCAGCATGCTGCCACCACCATGCTTCACCGTAGGGATGGAGCCAGGTTTCCTCCAGACGTGATGCTTTTCATTCAGAATAAAGAGTTCAATCTTGGTTTCATCAGACCAGAGAATCTTGTTTCTCATGGTCTGAGAGTCTTTAGGTGCCTTTTTGTAAACTCCAAGCGGGCTGTCATGTGTCTTTTACTGAGGAGTGGCTTCCGTCTGGCAACTCTACCATAAAGGCCTGACTGGTGGAGTGCTGCAGAGATGGTTGTCCTTCTGGAAGGTTCTCCCATCTCCAAATAGGAACTCTGGAGCTCTGTCAGAGTGACCATCGGGTTCTTGGCCACCTCCCTGACCAAAGCCTTTCTCCCCTGATTGGTCAGTTTGGCCGGGCGACCAGCTCTAGGAATAGTCTTGGTGGTTACAAACTTCTTAAGAATGATGGAGGCCACTGTGTTCTTGGGGACCTTCAATGCTGCAGAAATGTTTTGTTTTGTTTTGGTACCCTTCCCCAGATCTGTGCCTCGACACAATCCTGTCTCGGAGCTCTACGGACAATTCCTTTGACCTCATGACATGGGACCTTATATAGACAGGTGTGTGCCTTTCCAATCAGTTGAATTTATCACAGGTGGACTCTAATCAAGTTGCAGAAATATCTAAAGGACAATCAATGGAAACATGATGCACCTGAGCTCAATTTCGAGTCTCATAGCAAAGGGTATACTTAAATAAGGTATTTCTGTTTTTATTTCATCCATTTTAGAATAAGGCTGTAATGTAACAAAATGTGGGAAGTCTAGGGGTCTCAATACTTTCCGAAGGTACTGTTAGTTACAGATACCTTTTATTAAAAGGAAAATAAGAAAAAAACAGTGTCGCGCATTTGACTCAATCAGCGCATCTCCTTCACATAGAGTTGATCTGTTGATTGTGGCCTGTTGTATAAGCAGTTTGCTGATGTCAACGGAGGTGGAGGTGGGGAAGGAATAAGACAACGAAAAAGTTGCATTTTATCGAGATCCATCCCCCACCATCACCTCATGTTTCAGCATGATAATGCATGCCCCCATGTCGCAAGGATCTGTACACAATTCCTGGAAGCTGAAAATGGCCTGCATAATCACCAGATATGTCACCCATTGAGCATGTTTGGGATGCTCTGGATCGACATGTACGACAGCATGTTCCAGTTCCTGCCAATATCCAGCAACTTCTCACAGCCATTGAAGAGGAGTGGGACAACATTCCACAGGCCACAATCAACAGCCTGATCAACTCTATGTGAAGGAGATGTGTCACGCTGCAAATGGTGGTCACACCAGATAATGACTGATGCATATCTGAATTCATGTGAAATCCATAGATTAAGGCCTATTGAATTCATTTTAATTGACTGAATTCCTTATATGAACTGTAACTCAAGTAAAAAATTTGAAATTGTTGCATTTTGCGTTTTTTTGTTCAGTGTATAACCGACAGGGCCAAGAATGGTCGGGTTCTGTGAGTGCAAAGAGACGGAAGCTCGTTCTCCAACCATCAACTAGAGATTCAGCATCTCTTAGAAGACAAGTTAATAAACACGTTACATCAGGTACGGTTAGTGGTCGAGGGGTCAGGAACATTAGTTGTAACCACTCATCAGCTTGGAGAGAGAAGAGAAAGAGAGGAGAGAGAGGGAGAGAAGAACGGGAGAAGAGAAAGAGAGGAGAGAGAGGGAGAGAAGAACGGGAGAAGAGAAAGAGAGGAGAGAGAGGGAGAGAAGAACGGGAGAAGAGAAAGAGAGGAGAGAGAGGGAGAGAAGAACGGGAGAAGAGAAAGAGAGGAGAGAGAGAAGAGAGAGAAGAGAGAAGAACAAGAGAAGAGAGAGGAGAGAGAAACGAGAGAGTAGAGAGTGAAGAAAAAAGAGAGAGAGACGAGAGAGAAGAGAAAGAAGAGAAAAGAGAGAAACGAGAGTAGAAAAAAATAGCGAAAGAGAAGAGCGAGAGAAGAGCGAGAGAGAAGAGCGAGAGAGAAAGGAGACGAGACAGGTAGTTGTAACTCACCAGAGAGGTATCCACTCATCAGCTTGTCCAGACTGTTAAACTGTTGTCTGTACTTCAGCCTGGTGGACTGGGGAACGGACCAATCACAAGAGCACGTCTTGGGAGAGTTACTGGCCAGGGAGGTGGTGGAGGAGGAGTTAGAACTGGAGAGGGGAGTAGGAGAAAGAGAGAAAGAGAGAGAGAGAGATTTGATTTCACATTGATTTCAGAAAAAAGCAGAGCCCAGTCTGGCAGAAGAGAGGCAGAAGAGTGGCAGAAGAGAGGCAGAAGAGAGGCAGAAGAGAGGCAGAGAGAGGCAGAAGAGAGGCAGAGAGAGGCAGAAGAGAGGCAGAAGAGAGGCAGAGAGGGGCAGAAGAGAGGCAGAAGAGAGGCAGAGAGGGACAGAGAGAGGCAGAAGAGAGGCAGAAGAGAGGCAGAAGAGAGGCAGAGAGAGTCAGAAATGAGGAAGAGAGAGGCAGAGAGAGACAGAGAGAGGCAGAAGAGAGGCAGAAGAGAGGCAGAAGAGAGGCAGAGAGAGGCAGAAGAGAGGCAGAAGAGAGGCAGAAGAGAGGCAGAAGAGAGGCAGAAGAGAGGCAGAAGAGAGGCAGAAGAGAGGCAGAAGAGAGGCAGAGAGAGGCAGAAGAGAGGCAGAGAGAGGCAGAGAGAGGCAGAAGAGAGGCAGAAGAGAGGCAGAAGAGAGGCAGAGAGAGGCAGAAGAGAGGCAGAGAGGAATATTACAGTGTATTATGATGTCATATTACCTTTATTGTTTCTGTGAGAAACTTAGCAATTTCAACCAGTTGCTAGTGGTGTAACGTTTAAATACTTTAAAGTACTACTTAGGTCATTTTTGGGGGTGGTATCTGTACTTTTGCCTCACTACATTCCTAAATAAAACAATGTACGTTTTACTTCATACCTTTTCCCTGACACCTAAAAGTACTCATTACATTTGGAATGCTTAACAGGACAGGAAAATGGTCCAATTCTCTTGTCAAGATAACATCCCTGGTCATCACTACTGCCTCTGATCTGGAGGACTCACTAAACAGAGAACATCCCTGGTCCTCACTACTGCCTCTGATCTGGAGGACTCACTAAACAGAGAACATCCCTGGTCATCTCTACTGCCTCTGATCTGGAGGACTCACTAAACAGAGAACATCCCTGGTCCTCCCTACTGCCTCTGATCTGGAGGACTCACTAAACAGAGAACATCCCTGGTCATCACTACTGCCTCTGATCTGGAGGACTCACTAAACAGAGAACATCCCTGGTCCTCACTACTGCCTCTGATCTGGAGGACTCACTAAACAGAGAACATCCCTGGTCATCACTACTGCCTCTGATCTGGAGGACTCACTAAACAGAGAACATCCCTGGTCATCTCTACTGCCTCTGATCTGGAGGACTCACTAAACAGAGAACATCCCTGGTCATCCCTACTGCCTCTGATCTGGAGGACTCACTAAACAGAGAACATCCCTGGTCATCCCTACTGCCTCTGATCTGGAGGACTCACTAAACAGAGAACATCTCTGGTCATCCCTACTGCCTCTGATCTGGAGGACTCACTAAACAGAGAACATCTCTGGTCATCCCTACTGCCTCTGATCTGGAGGACTCACTAAACAGAGAACATCCCTGGTCATCACTACTGCCTCTGATCTGGAGGACTCACTAAACAGAGAACATCCCTGGTCATCACTACTGCCTCTGATCTGGAGGACACACTAAACAGAGAACATCCCTGGTCATCCCTACTGCCTCTGACTCACTAAACAGAGAACATCCCTGGTCATCCCTACTGCCTCTGATCTGGAGGACTCACTAAACAGAGAACATCCCTGGTCATCCCTACTGCCTCTGATCTGGAGGACTCACTAAACAGAGAACATCCCTGGTCATCACTACTGCCTCTGATCTGGAGGACTCACTAAACAGAGAAAATCCCTGGTCATCCCTACTGCCTCTGATCTGGAGGACTCACTAAACATCCCTGGTCATCCCTACTGCCTCTGATCTGGAGGACTCACTAAACAGAGAACATCCCTGGTCATCACTACTGCCTCTGATCTGGAGGACTCACTAAACAGAGAACATCTCTGGTCATCCCTACTGCCTCTGATCTGGAGGACTCACTAACCAGAGAACATCCCTGGTCCTCCCTACTGCCTCTGATCTGGAGGACTCACTAAACAGAGAACATCCCTGGTCATCTCTACTGCCTCTGATCTAGAGGACTCACTAAACAGAGAACATCCCTGGTCATCCCTACTGCCTCTGATCTGGAGGACTCACTAAACAGAGAACATCTCTGGTCATCCCTACTGCCTCTGATCTGGAGGACTCACTAAACAGAGAACATCTCTGGTCATCCCTACTGCCTCTGATCTGGAGGACTCACTAAACAGAGAACATCCCTGGTCATCCCTACTGCCTCTGACCAGGACTCACTAAACAGAGAACATCCCTGGTCATCCCTACTGCCTCTGATCTGGAGGACTCACTAAACAGAGAACATCCCTGGTCATCACTACTGCCTCTGATCTGGAGGACTCACTAAACAGAGAACATCCCTGGTCATCCCTACTGCCTCTGATCTGGAGGACTCACTAAACAGAGAACATCCCTGGTCATCCCTACTGCCTCTGATCTGGAGGACTCACTAAACAGAGAACATCCCTGGTCATCCCTACTGCCTCTGATCTGGAGGACTCACTAAACAGAGAACATCCCTGGTCCTCCCTACTGTCTCTGATCTGGAGGACTCACTAAACAGAGAACATCCCTGGTCATCACTACTGCCTCTGATCTGGAGGACTCACTAAACAGAGAACATCCCTGGTCATCACTACTGCCTCTGATCTGGAGGACTCACTAAACAGAGAACATCCCTGGTCATCACTACTGCCTTTGATCTGGAGGACTCACTAAACAGAGAACATCCCTGGTCATCACTACTGCCTCTGATCTGGAGGACTCACTAAACAGAGAACATCCCTGGTCATCCTTACTGCCTCTGATCTGGAGGACTCACTAAACAGAGAACATCCCTGGTCATCCCTACTGCCTCTGATCTGGAGGACTCACTAAACAGAGAACATCCCTGGTCATCCCTACTGCCTCTGATCTGGAGGATTCACTAAACAGAGAACATCCCTGGTCATCACTACTGCCTCTGATCTGGAGGACTCACTAAACAGAGAACATCCCTGGTCATCACTACTGCCTCTGATCTGGAGGACTCACTAAACAGAGTACATCCCTGGTCATCCCTACTGCCTCTGATCTGGAGGACTCACTAAACAGAGAACATCCCTGGTCATCACTACTGCCTCTGATCTGGAGGACTCACTAAACAGAGAACATCCCTGGTCATCTACTGCCTCTGATCTGGAGGACTCACTAAACAGAGAACATCCCTGGTCATCTACTGCCTCTGATCTGGAGGACTCACTAAACAGAGAACATCCCTGGTCATCACTACTGCCTCTGATCTGGAGGACTCACTAAACAGAGAACATCCCTGGTCATCACTACTGCCTCTGATCTGGAGGACTCACTAAACAGAGAACATCCCTGGTCATCTCTACTGCCTCTGATCTGGAGGACTCACTAAACAGAGAACATCCCTGGTCATCACTACTGCCTCTGATCTGGAGGACTCACTAAACAGAGAACATCCCTGGTCATCACTACTGCCTCTGATCTGGAGGACTCACTAAACAGAGAACATCCCTGGTCATCACTACTGCCTCTGATCTGGAGGACTCACTAAACAGAGAACATCCCTGGTCATCACTACTGCCTCTGATCTGGAGGACTCACTAAACAGAGAACATCCCTGGTCATCCCTACTGTTTGGATTGCCTAATATAAGTAATTATATACATTCTACTGATACTTAAGCATAAATGGCACAATTGGCCCAGCTTCGTCCGGGTTTGGCCGGGGTAGGCCGGCATTGTAAATAAGAATTTGT
>NC_034185.2:2390329-2402750 GCF_002021735.2 Oncorhynchus kisutch
TATTCACCCTGCACACCCTAATTGACAAACAAACACACAAACAAACCAAAACAAAGGCAATGTCTCCTCATTCTTTGTTGATTTAAAAAAAATGTGTGACTCAATTTGGCATGAGGTTCTGCTAAACAAATTGATTGAAAGTGGTGTTGGGGGAAAAATATTAGGGCTCCCGAGCAGTCTAAGGCATCTGAATCACATCTGACCGTGATTGGGAGTCCCATAGGGCAGCCCACAATTGCCCCATTGTCGTCCGGGGCAAGCCGTCATTGTAAAAATGTGTTCTTAACTGACTTGTTAAATAAAGGTCACACAAATAGTGTTATTTGACGTGTATCTTTTTTGACACGCAAACACCATTCCATAGTATGTCATGAAGCTAATAGCAGTGACGCTATTAATGTGTAACTCTGGTAGGGCAACATCTGAAAAATAGAGCACTTGGTAGTGTGTACCGGTGCTCGACCAGTCGGCGAAAGCCAACATCACTCACGACAGAGAACGGTTGATTACGATTGACTATCAAGGGCAATGAATTCCATTATCTTGGATTTAATGGATTTCACCTTTGAGTTGTCTCGCTGAAATGTTGTTACTCTTTCAAATGACTGCTGGACTTGTTGACTGCTCCATCCACACAGCAGACATTGTGGGCCAGGTTAGGAATGATGTGTTGCACGTGTAGCGCCACATTTTATATGGAGTCATTATGTCATGTACCTACGTTATATAGGCATGCACGGCAGCTTTGACATCGGTTTTGCACATCGCCGTTAAACTAGACAGATACCGGTCCGATTCCGATATGTTCACCGATATATTGTGCATCCCTAATTAAGAACGATATTTTTGTCATTTCACAATGTGATACATCACTCAAATTGCTTCGAGAAAAACAGCCTTCTAAAATGACATTCTTACAGTGGTTTGTCCTTTAAAAGATGCAGTGTACTGCGGCTCAGCTGGTGCAGCAGAAATATACGTATTTACTGTAAGTGTGAACCACTGGTTCCATTAGTTTGACCACCAGAGGGCATTTTTGAGAAGAATTTGATAGCCTTCAATAGTGGCTGTACTAGAGAATGCAGGCACGTGTGAGACTGGGGTTCAGTTCCTCGACGGGGAGGAAGGTGTAGGCTGTCCTTGTAAATAATCATTTGTTCTGAACTGATTCCAGATGTGTTGTTTCATAGTTGTGATATCCTCGCGATTATTCTACAATGTAGTAGTATAGTAAAAATAAAGAAAAACCCTGGAATGTGTAGGTGTGTCCAAACTTTTGATTGGTACTTAATTAATTAAATTAATATTATGGTGTTTCTATTCCAAAAAAAACCTAAAAAAAGAGCCCCTGCAGTTTTGGTTAGGATAGAACGGAAAATATGGCGCTGTACATCGTGACGGTCGGAAGTACAGTACTGGCTATTTAAAGAATCCCTATACTTCAATTCAAATTTCAATAAATAAAACTACACCACTTTTAACAGCACATTACTCAACACTAGTGAGACTCATGTCGCCTACCTACTACTATATCGAAAAATATGACGTGACTCGAAAAATTTGACGTGACTCGAAAAATATGACATGACTCTCCGCCAATAATTACATATAGAGGATTGGAGGAGATTTCTGTAATTGAGTGATATTATATATATATATATATATATTATATAGATATTTATTCACAAAAGTAATTCGTTGATTGATCCATAACTAAATAAACATCGGCATTTTTATCATTATTTTATTTACGAAAGCATAAAGATGCCATCATTGTTTTAGTTTGAATTTACAGACTGGCACTAAGAACAGAAAGTTCAAGTGCAAGTTCTCCCACTTAAAAAGATGAGAGAGGCCTGTAATGTTCACCATAGGTACACTTCAACTATGACAGACAAAATGAGAGAAAAAAATCTAGAAAATCACATTGTAGGATTTTTTATGAATTTATTTGCAAATTATGGTGGAAAATAAGTATTTGGTCAATAACAAAAGTTTCTCAATACTTGGTTATATACCCTTTGTTGGCAATGACAGAGGTCAATCGTTTTCTGTAAGTCTTCACAAGGTTTTCACACACTGTTGCTGGTATTTTGGACCATTCCTCCATGCAGATCTCCTCTAGAGCAGCAATGTTTTTAGGCTGTTGCTGGGAAACACAGACTTTCAACTCCCTCCAAAGATGTTCTATGGGGTTGAGATCTGGAGACTGGCTAGGCCACTCCAGGACCTTGAAATGCTTCTTACGATGCCACTCCTTCGATGCCCGGGCGGTGTGTTTGGGATCATTGTCATGCTGAAAGACCCAGCGACGTTTCAACTTCAATGCCCTGCTGATGGAAGTTTTCACTCAAAATCTCACTATACATTTCCCCATTCATTCTTTCCTTTACACGGATCAGTCATCCTGGTCCCTTTGCAGAAAAACAGCCCCAAAGCATGATGTTTCCACCCCCATGCTTAACAGTAGGTATGGTGTTCTTTGGATGCAACTCAGCATTCTTTGTCCTCCAAACACGACGAGTTGAGTTTTTACCAAAAAGTTATATTTTGGTTTAATCTGACCATATGACATTCTCCCAATCTTCTTCTGGATCATCCAAATGCTCTCTAGCAAACCTCAGACGTGCCTGGACATGTACTGGCTTAAGTAGGGGGACACATCTGGCACTACAGGATTTGAGTCCCTGGCGGCGTAGTGTGTTACTGATGGTAGGCTTTGTTACTTTGGTCCCAGCTCTCTGCAGGTCATTCAGATTCAGTCTTCCCAACCTGGTGCAGGTCTACAATTTTGCTTCTGGTGTCCTTTGACAGCTCTTTGGTCTTGGCCATAGTGACTGTTTGAGGCTGTGGACAGGTGTATTTTATACTGATAACAAGTTCAAACAGGTGCCATTAATACAGGTAACGAGTGGAGGACAGAGGAGCCTCTTAAAGAAGAAGTTACAGGTCTGTGAGAGCCAGAAATCTTGCTTGTTTGTAGGTGACCAAATACTTATTTTCCACCATAATTTGCAAATAAATTCATTAAAAATCCTACAATGTGATTTTCTGTATTTTCTTCTCATTTTGCCTGTCATAGTTGAAGTGTACCTATGATGAAAATTACAGGCCTCTCTCATCTTTTTAAGTGGGAGAACCTGCACAATTGGTGGCTGACTAAATACTTTTTTGCCCCACTGTACATACTAACTGGACTATAAAACACCATACATTACCCCTCCCTACTATACTGAGGGGTATAACCCCTCTCTACTATACTGGACCATACATAACCCCTCTCTACTATACTGGACTATATAACACCCCACATAACCCCTCTCTGCTATACTGGACCATACATAACACATCTCTACTATACTGAACAATACATAACCCCTCTCTACTATACTGGATTGTATAACACCATACATAACCCCTCTCTACTATACTGGATTGTATAACACCTCTCTACTATACTGGACTGTATAACACCATACATAACCACTCTCTGCTATACTGAACAATACATAACCCCTCTCTACTATACTGGACCATACATAACCCCTCTCTACTATACTGAACAATACATAACCCCTCTCTACTATACTGAACAATACATAACCCCTCTCTACTATACTGGACTGTATAACACCATACATAACCCCTCTCTACTATACTGGACTGTATAACACCATACATAACCGCTCTCTACTATACTGAACCATACATAACACCTCTCTACTATACTGGACCATACATAACCCCTCTCTACTATACTGAACAATACATAACCCCTCTACTATACTGGACTGTATAACACCATACATAACCCCTCTCTACTATACTGGACTGTATAACACCATACATAACCCCTCTCTACTATACTGAACCATACATAACACCTCTCTACTATACTGAACAATACATAACCCCTCTCTACTATACTGGATTGTATAACACCATACATAACCCCTCTCTACTATACTGGACCATACATAACCCCTCTCTACTATACTGGACTGTATAACACCATACATAACCCCTCTCTACTATACTGGACTGTATAACACCATACATAACCCCTCTCTACTATACTGGACCATACATAACCCCTCTCTACTATACTGAACCATACATAACACCTCTCTACTATACTGGACCATACATAACCCCTCTCTACTATACTGAACAATACATAACCCCTCTCTACTATACTGGACCATACATAACCCCTCTCTACTATACTGGACCATACATAACCCCTCTCTACTATACTGGACCCTACATAACCCCTCTCTACTATACTGAACAATACATAACCCCTCTCTACTATACTGGACCATACATAACCCCTCTCTACTATACTGGACCATACATAACCCCTCTCTACTATACTGAACAATACATAACCCCTCTCTACTATACTGAACAATACATAACCCCTCTCTACTATACTGAACAATACATAACCCCTCTCTACTATACTGAACAATACATAACCCCTCTCTACTATACTGGACCATACATAACCCCTCTCTACTATACTGGACCATACATAACCCCTCTCTACTATACTGGACCATACATAACCCCTCTCTACTATACTGGACCATACATATCCCCTCTCTACTATACTGGACCATACATATCCCCTCTCTACTATACTGGACCATACATAACCCCTCTCTACTATACTGGACCATACATAACCCCTCTCTACTATACTGGACCATACATAACCCCTCTCTACTATACTGAACAATACATAACCCCTCTCTACTATACTGGACCATACATAACCCCTCTCTACTATACTGAACAATACATAACCCCTCTCTACTATACTGGACCATACATAACCTCTCTCTACTATACTGGACCATACATAACCCCTCTCTACTATACTGGACCATACATAACCCCTCTCTACTATACTGGACCATACATAACCCCTCTCTACTATACTGAACAATACATAACCCCTCTCTACTATACTGAACAATACATAACCCCTCTCTACTATACTGAACAATACATAACCCCTTCATATTTCTCTGTATGATACAATGAATAGCTTGTGGCCGAGTCCCAGATCTAGAAAACGATATGTTTACTACTATGTCCTTTGCCAAATGCCAAACCGACCCTTATCCCCTTCCCCTTTTTAAAGTGTGCATTTCAAAGCCCTGTGTAGGTAAGCATTATTTTGCACTATATTTACCTGGAGTGGTGCTAAATGGAGATGGGTTGAGGAGGCTGGAGTTGCCATTGGCCAGGGGCATCATCATGGGAACCAGGGAGGGCACAGAGGTCAGGGTGGGGTTAAGGGGCACCGGGGTCAGGACGGGCATACCTGTGGAGGTAGAGAGAATGATATTATCCCACTGTCCAACATATTCTCAAAACATCTCAGAGTGGGAGTGCTGATCGAGGATCAGTTTTACATCTTAATGAATAAGAGAGATGACCTGATCCTAGATCAGCACTCCTGGGACTATGACCTGATCCTAGATCAGCACTCCTGAGACTATGACCTGATCCTAGATCAACACTCCTACTGAGACTATGACCTGGTCCTAGATCAACACTCCTACTGAGACTATGACCTGGTCCTAGATCAACACTCCTACTGAGACTATGACCTGGTCCTAGATCAACACTCCTACTGAGACTACGACCTGATCCTAGATCAACACTCCTACTGAGACTATGACCTGATCCTAGATCAACACTCCTACTGAGACTATGACCTGATCCTAGATCACCACTCCTACTGAGACTATGACCTGATCCTAGATCACCACTCCTACTGAGACTACGACCTGATCCTAGATCACCACTCCGACTGAGACTATGACCTGATCCTAGATCACCACTCCGACTGAGACTATGACCTGATCCTAGATCACCACTCCTACTGAGACTATGACCTGGTCCTAGATCAACACTCCTACTGAGACTACGACCTGATCCTAGATCAACACTCCTACTGAGACTACGACCTGATCCTAGATCAACACTCCTACTGAGACTATGACCTGATCCTAGATCAACACTCCTACTGAGACTATGACCTGATCCTAGATCAACACTCCTACTGAGACTATGACCTGATCCTAGATCAACACTCCTACTGAGACTATGACCTGATCCTAGATCACCACTCCTACTGAGACTATGACCTGATCCTAGACAAACACTCCTACTGAGACTATGACCTGATCCTAGACAAACACTCCGACTGAGACTATGACCTGATCCTAGATCAACACTCCTACTGAGACTATGACCTGATCCTAGATCAACACTCCTACTGAGACTATGACCTGATCCTAGATCACCACTCCTACTGAGACTATGACCTGGTCCTAGATCAACACTCCTACTGAGACTACGACCTGATCCTAGATCACCACTCCTACTGAGACTACGACCTGATCCTAGATCACCACTCCTACTGAGATTATGACCTGATCCTAGATCACCACTCCTACTGAGACTATGACCTGGTCCTAGATCAACACTCCTTCTCTGAGACTCTTTATGAATACGGGCCCTGACCACTGAGGTCACCATCCGTCTGGCCCTACCGAAGCATGCTGAAGACTTCATAATGGAGGTGGGCGTGGCAGTGGGTGGCTGCTTCATGCTGATTGGTAGAGAGGGGGGAAGGCCCCGCCCCTGCAGCCTCAGTTTAATCAGCTTCATGGCAATAGAGAACTCTAGTTGGTCCATCCTCCCATCACTACCCATATCAGCTAGGGACCTGGGGGGAGAGGAGGGGAGGAGAGAAAGAAGGAGAGAGAGAGGAGGTGAGAGATAGAGGGCAAGAGGGGGGCGTTATAAAGCCTAGATAAACACTGATTTAGTATAGATCCACTCTAACAACAGGACACACAGCACCGCTCTAATGACAGGACACACAGCACCGCTCTAATGACAGGACACACAGCACCGCTCTAATGACAGGACACACAGCACCGCTCTAACGACAGGACACACAGCACCGCTCGAATGACAGGACACACAGCACTGCTCTAATGACAGGACACACAGCACCACTAACGACAGGACACACAGCACCACTAACGACAGGACACACAGCACCACTATAAAGACAGGACACACAGCACCACTCTAACAACAGGACACACAGCACCGCTCTAATGACAGCACAGCTCTAACGACAGGACACAGCACCACTAACGACAGGACACACAGCACCACTATAACGACAGGACACACAGCACCGCTCTAACGACAGGACACACAGCACCGCTCTAATGACAGGACACACAGCACCGCTCAAATGACAGGACACAAAGCACCACTCTAATGACAGGACACACAGCACCACTCTAACAACAGGACACACGGCACCGCTCTAATGACAGGACACAAAGCACCACTCTAACAACAGGACACACAGCACCACTCTAACAACAGGACACACGGCACCGCTCTAATGACAGGACACAAAGCACCACTCTAACAACAGGACACACAGCACCGCTCTAACAACAGGACACACGGCACCGCTCTAACAACAGGACACACGGCACCGCTCTAATGACAGGACACAAAGCACCACTCTAACAACGGGACACACAGCACCACTCTAATGACATCACACACAGCACCACTCTAACAACAGGACACACAGCACCGCTCTAACGACAGCACAGCTCTAACAACAAGAAAGTGCTTCCACATGGGGGTGGCCGGGTCGTGTTTCCACCTAGGGGGGGGCCGGGGTGTGTTTCCACCTAGGGGGGGCCGGGGTGTGTTTCCACCTAGGGGGGGGCCGGGGTGTGTTTCCACCTAGGGGGGGGGCCGGGGTGTGTTTCCACCTAGGGGGGGCCGGGGGGGGGGGGGGGGGGGTGTTTCCATCTGGGGGGGGGGGGGTTGTGTGTTTCCACCTAGGGGGGGGGGACAGGGTGTGTTTCCACCTGGGGGGGGGGGGGGGGGTGTTTCCACCTAGGGGGGGGGGACAGGGTGTGTTTCCACCCAGAGGGGGGGGGGGGGGGGGGCGGGGTGTGTTTCCACCTAGGGGGGAGACAGGGTGTGTTTCCACCCAGAGGGGGGGGGGGGGGGGGGCGGGGTGTGTTTCCACCCAGAGGGGGCCCCAGAGGGGGCCCCAGTTTCCACCCAGAGGGGGGGGCCGGGGTGTGTGTTTTCTCACCAGATCTCAGCCAGGACTGAAGGAGGAAGACCAGACTGGAGGAAGAACTGACTCGCCTGTTCACCTACACAACACAACACACCTGTTAGATACACCTACACAACACAACACACACCTGTAAGACACACACACACACCTGTTAGACACACCTGTTCACCTACACAACACAACACACACCTGTTAGATACACCTGTTAGACACACCTGTTCACCTACACAACACAACACACCTGTTAGATACACCTACACAACACAACACACACCTGTAAGACACACACACACCTGTTATACACACACACACACACCTGTTAGATACACCTGTTAGATACACACTTGTTATATACACACACACCTGTTAGATACACACACACCTGTTATACACACACACACTCACACACACCTGTTATACACACACACACACACACACACACCTGTTATACACACACACACACACACACCTGTTATACACAAACACACACACACACTTGTTAGATACACACACACACCTGTTATACACACACACCTGTTATACACAAATACACACACACACACACACACACTTGTTAGACACACACACACCTGTTATACACACACACACACCTGTTATACACACACACACACACACACCTGTTATACATACACACCTGTTATATACACACACACCTGTTATATACACACACACCTGTTATACACACACACACACATCTGTTATACACACACACACACACACACCTGTTATACACACACACACACACACACACACCTGTTATACACACACACACACCTGTTATATACACACACCTGTTATACACACACACACACTCACACACACCTGTTATAACACACACACACACACACACACACACACACACACACACACACACACCTGTTATACACACACACACACACACACACCTGTTATACACACACACCTGTTATACACACACACCTGTTATACACACACACTCACACACACCTGTTATACACACACCTGTTATACACACACGCACTCACACACCTGTTATACACACACACACACACACACACACACCTGTTATACACACACATACACACACCTGTTAGATACACATACACCTGTTAGATACACACACACACACCTGTTAGATACACACACACACCTGTTAGATACACACACACGCGCACACACCTGTTAGATACAAATACACACACACACCTGTTAGATACACACACATACACACCTGTTAGATACACACACATACACACCTCTGTTAGATACACACACCTGTTAGATACACACACACACATTCACACAAACCTGTTAGATACATATACGCACACACACACCTGTTATATACACACACACCTGTTATATACACATCTGTTATACACACACATCTGTTATACACACACATCTGTTAGACACACACATCTGTTAGACACACACATCTGTTAGACACACACACACACACACACACACACCTGTTAGACACACACATGTTATACACACACACACCTGTTAGATACACACCTGTTATACACACACACACATCTGTTATATACACACCTGTTATACACACACACACACACACCTGTTATACACACACCTGTTTTACACACACACACACACACACTTGTTATATACACACACACACACACCTGTTATATACACACACACCTGTTAGATACACACACACCTGTTAGATACACACACACCTGTTAGATACACACACACACCTCTTATACACACACACACACCTGTTATATACACACACACCTGTTAGATACACACACACCTGTTATACACACACACACCTGTTATACACACACACACCTGTTATACACACACACACACACACACTCACACACACCTGTTATACACACACACCTGTTATACACACACACACACACCTGTTATACACACACACACCTGTTATACACACACACACACACACACACACTTGTTAGATACACAAACTCACACACACCTGTTAAATACATATACACATGTTACACACACACACCTGTTACACACACACACACACACACACACACACACACACACACACACTCACACACACCTGTTATACACACACACACCTGCTATACACACACACACACACACACAGACACACCTGTTAGATACAAACACACACACACCTATTAGATACACACCTGTTATACACACACACACACCTGTTAGATGTTGATTGGCTGCTGCCAACACACTGACTCAACTCCAGCCACTTTATGGGGATTGATGTAAAATATATCACTAGCCACTTTAAACAATGCTACCTAAAAATAATGTTTACATACTCTACATTATTCATCTCATATGTATACGTATATACTGTACTCTATATCATCTACTGCATCTTTATGTAATACATGTATCACTAGCCACTTTAACTATGCCACTTTGTTTACATACTCATCTCATATGTATATACTGTACTCAATACCATCTACTGTATCTTGCCTATGCAGCTCTGTACCATCACTCATTCATATATATTTATGTACAAATTCTTTATCCCCTTACACTTGTGTCTATAAGGTAGTAGTTTTGGAATTGTTAGTTAGATTACTTGTTCGTTATTACTGCATTGTCGGAACTAGAAGCACAAGCATTTCGCTACACTCGCATTAACATCTGCTAACCATGTGAATGTGACAAATTAAATTTGATTTGATTTGATACACACACACACACCTGTTAGATACACACCTGTTATACACACACACACACACACACACATCTGTTAGATACACACACACACCTGTTAGATACACGGTCAGGTCAGGTATGTGATTTGGAGACTCACCCGATATGTATCCCAGGATAGGTGTCAGAGAGTTAAACTGTTTATCATGTTTCAACCTCTCCTCTGGACTGATGTTCCACATGCTGACTGCATTTATAGAGACAGGAGGGAGGGAGAGAGAGGGACGGGGAGAGAGGGGAGGAGTGGGGAAGGGAGAGAGAGGAGAGGACGGGGAGAGAGAGGGACGGGGAGAGAGGGGAGGACGGGGAGAGAGAGAGGGACAGGGAGAGAGGGGAGGACGGGGGGAGAGAGAGGGACGGGGAGAGAGAGGGACGGGGAGAGAGGGGAGGACGGGGAGAGAGGGGAGGACGGGGAGAGAGGGGAGGACGGGGAGAGAGGGGAGGACGGGAGAGAGAGAGGGACAGGGAGAGAGAGAGGGGACAGGGAGAGAGAGGGACAGGGAGAGAGAGGGACGGGGAGAGAGGGACGGGGAGAGAGAGGGACGGGGAGAGAGAGGGACGGGGGAGAGAGGGGAGGACGGGGAGAGAGAGAGGGACAGGGAGAGAGGGGAGGATGGGGGAGAGAGGGGAACGGGAGAGAGAGAGGAACGGGGAGAGAGAGAGGAACAGGGAGAGGGGAACGGGGAGAGAGAGAGGAACGGGGAGAGAGAAGAGGAACGGGGGAAGAGAGAGAGGAACGGGGAGAGGGGAACGGGGAGAGAGAGAAAACGGGGAGAGAGAGGAACGGGGAGAGAGAGAGGGGAACGGGAGAGAGAGAGGGAACGGGGAGAGAGAGAGGGGAACGGGGAGAGAGACAGGAACGGGGAGAGAGACAGGAACGGGGAGAGAGAGAGGGGAACGGGGGAGAGAGAGGGGAACGGGGAGAGAGACAGGAACGGGGAGAGAGAGAGGGGACACGGTGGAGAGAGAGAGGGGACCGGGGAGAGAGAGAGGAACGGGGAGAGAGAGAGGTACTGGGAGAGAGAGAGAGGAACTGGGGAGAGAGAGAGGAAGGGGGAGAAGAGAGAAGGAACCGGGTGAGAGAGAGAGGGGAACGGGGAGAGAGAGAGGGAACGGGAGAGAGAGAGGGGAACGGGGAGAGAGAGAGGGAACGGGGAGAGAGAGAGGACGGGGAGAGAGAGAGGAACGGGGAGAGAGAGAGGAACGGGGAGAGAGAGAGAGGAACGGGGGAGAGAGAGAGGGGACGGGGAGAGAGAGAGGGGAACGGGGAGAGAGAGAGGGAACGGGAGAGAGAGAGGGGACGGGGGAGAGAGAGAGAGGACGGGGAGAGAGAGAGGAACGGGGAGAGAGAGAGAGGAACGGGGGAGAGATAGGGGAACGGGGAGAGAGAGAGGAACGGGGAGAGAGAGAGGGAACGGGGAGAGGGAACGGGGAGAGAGAGAGAGGAACGGGGAGAGAGAGGAACGGGGAGAGAGAGAGGAACGGGGAGAGAGAGAGGAACGGGGAGAGAGAGAGGAACGGGGAGAGAGAGAGGAACGGGGAGAGAGAGAG